>NW_002476555.1:49430-221706 GCF_000189635.1 Tetrahymena thermophila SB210
GAGCAACTATGTAAAATACGGGTATATGTTTTATTATGAAGGCTCAAATAGTAAGCTATCAACAAGTTAAGAATTTTAATACAAATTTAGGGAGAGATTTACAATACTATAACTTACAAAGAATTCATTATTAATATTTAAATGTTATACTTTTTAGTATTAAAGCAATTTAGTAGGGCTAGCATAAATAATTTCTGTCAAATCAAAAGCAATAATATGTGTGTAAGTCTAAACTATCATCAATGACTACTGAGTATTAAGATAAACTTATACTATAGACGTAAAATTATAGTTTTATAAAGATATTGTTTCTATAAATTACATACTAGGAAATTAAAATGTTAATATAAATTAATTTGAATAAAAAAAGACTATATTTTTATTTTTATCCATCAAAATACCTTGGATGTTATTTATATCAATTCTAAAGTTTGTAACATTCAGAGTTAAATAATTAAAAAGATAAATAGTTGGACTACTATCAATTACTATCAAGCTAGTCTATTCTTAATAATAATAAACTGCATTTTTAGCAAATTATGTGACACACTCATAAACGAATAATTATTATTTTCCTGGAATATTAATAATGTTTACTTATTTTAATGATCCTGTTAGTCCGATCAATATTTTATGATTACCATCATAGAATAAGCTCGTATTATTATATCTATACTCAAACAAATAGTGATTAATTTTAAAGTCCTGTTAACTAAAATAATTATCATTTTAGTTAAAAAAAACTACTACTAATTAGTCTTGTTTATTTATCAAAGGTATAATTTATTAAGCATTCTATATCATTCCTAATCCAAATCTCTTTTTATAAAAATAAAGATTATTAAAAATATATTTTATTATATAATATTTCTTAATAAAAAAAAATTTAAATGTCAAATCATTAAAATATTTAATTATAGGATAATGAGAATGCTCCTTCAATAGACAGTAAAAAATTTGTTATCATATTTTACACACAATTATGCTAAGTATATTAAAAAACTAAATTTTTTCTAAAAAATATTATATGTTTTATTTTAAATTTTATGTTAAGTAATTTTTATTATTTTTCTTTGAATTTTATAAATTTAAATTTTTCATAAATTAAATCCTATTTATTTTAAATTAGTTGAAAAAAAAGAAGGAAATTTATAAATTTACATTCTATTAAAAGGATTCTGATATTTATGCTGAAACCAAATCAAAAATTTCAACATACTTATAGTAAAATACTATCAAACTATCTTCACACTGAACAAAAAAGCTAGGTTAAGATGTTAAGTTGCTATATTATACCAATTTATATTTCTTTGTCAATACCTATTTTAATTAATATTTTTAAAAAATAACTAAAATTTTATAAGTTGAATTACATTTATTGAATAAATCTTATTTTAAGAAGTGAGAGCGACTAAAGTTTACTAATTTGAACAGTATTAGTACTTAAGAATATTAGATTCTAATTTTAAGATTATTGATACCTATGGTTCATTTTATGTGCTTTATAGATAAAAGATATTTTCCTTTGCCCATATGAAGGATACTAAATTCCAATCAACAATAGCTATTGAGAGATCAAATATAAAATTTAAATTTATTACAACTAATTCATTATTAGTTTTTATAACGTCGTAAATGATTAAATTTTATGTGGAATTATCATAGACTGCAATTTTATTATTTTGTAAATTAATGTCTTAAATTACATAATTTTATGTAAAATTATATATGCTAAATGGATTGTTGAATAAATTATTAATCCAAAAAACTCCATCTTAAGATAAAAAACTATGAATTTTAGTATTATCATCAATATCTATATTCCCTAATAGAGAGCAATCTTCGAGTTAACTCATAATAATAACCATATTATTTGTATCTATTATATTATTAGACTTTTTGATGTATTACAAATTTTCATCTAAAAAATAAAACTAAATAGCATTTTTTCCATACAAAGCGACATCAGTTTTAGCATGCATTATTGTAAATTGCTTTAATTCCATGTCGAATCTATAAAAATAGCTTTGATCATAATAAAAAACATATCTGTCATTAAAAACTTAAACTGTATTATCATTAAAGCTTTATGGATAATTTATACCGAAATTATAGAGCTCATTTCGAGATAAATCAAAGGTATAGACTTAAATAAGGGACTAGTAAAATATGAAGATTTCTCCTGTTTTTTAGTAATTAAAGTAAGGATAGTCAAATACAGAGAATTGCATAGTTACAGATTTGTAGATAAATTTTCTTTAGCTGATAGAAAAAGGCTAGCAGTCATCATCAAAAATGTAAAAATAAATAATATCATTAAAAGCAATTAATGGAGTGTAAAAATTAGTAACATAATAAAAATTTGGTTATGCATCTGTACCAAAATTATAAATTTCTGATATATTATTAGTTAAAAGATCTATTAAGTAAAGAATATTATCATTTAATTAATTTAAAGTCAAGTAAGCTATCTAATCATCATTTAAAATTATGAAATTCAAAAGAGAAAAATAATATACTGATGGATTTTGAATTATTTGTTAATGTGTATCTAAACTAAAAATTTAAGGAATGCTTTAGATTATCAGTAAATTTCTTTTCTCCAAATACTAAAAAACACCTATTTTTTTTGAAGAATTGTATTGATAAGAAATAACTTACTTTTTTGAATTAACGTCAATTACATATCTTTTATCACTGAATCAATTTATTTGCTTAAAAGAAAATACTTATTATTTATTATTTATAATTTGTCAAAATGCACTAAACTATCAACTAATTCAAATGAATAGAATCTCGTATTTATCATAGAAGTTTTTTATAAATTTAAATGAAAATAATTAATTTTTTAAACTCCTAAGGCTTATGAAGTTAATCTTTATTTTTCATCATAAATATAAAATGAATTTATATCTGTATTTTTATTTGGGCTAAAAATATTTTAGTAATAACAAGAGTTTACTGTAGAAAATTAGCTAGTATGATAATAAGGCTTTTAATATTCATTAGGATTTAAATACTTAATTAAGTAAGTTTAATCAGTAGTACTGAATGATATCCTAAATTATTAGTAATTATAGGTTTATACTTCCAAAATCTATGATAAAAATATTTCAATAATATTATTCTATTTGAAAAAAACATTTGTTATCATTGATTAGCTTGTAATAAATCCGCTTTTTAATTCATAGATAAGTGTATTGTTTTAACTCTAAAAACCATTTTAAAGCTTTATTAAATAATCAGTCAAATTGATAAATTGTAGTTTGTCAGTAATAAAGAAAACAAAAGTAGAGTTTTATACTTGGTTTTCATAAAATTAAAACTAATTAATTTAGTTAGGAATAGTTATATTTAGTACTTATTTCACTTAATCTGATACCTAGTTTAAAACAAGTATTTATAATATCTAATTATTTTTATCAATTTAGATAACAGAATTCAATAAATTACTGTAAAATATATCATTTGTAAAAATAAGTTTTTCTAATAATGTGATTTAGAATTTAGTATCATTTTAATATAATTTCTTGTAAACTAATGTCTGTCTTTCCGAATAATCAAAAAAAATACTAATTAAATATTAATATTTCTAAGTTGCTTAAATAATAAACCCTTAAGTTTCTAAATAGGTTTCTAAAAATTTTAGAGATCTATCTTCTTACAAAATAGCTACCTAAATTAATATTTAAAAAAGATTTATAAAAATTAATCAAAAATTCATTATTTACCTGATAAAAATTAACTTAAGTCTATAAGTAATAGTTTGTCGTATTTAGAATATTTATTTAAAAGATACCTTGAATAGGAATTAAATCACATCCCAATGTAGAAAATTTTTATTTTATCAAATCAAACCAAGCTATTGAACAGTTTTTAATTTAATTAAGAAAAATTATTTTATTTTAATAATCAATATATTAAAGAAAATAATCCTAATCTAAACCAGTTTATTCAAAAACAATTTGCTTTGTGATAAAATTCATTACTTTTATAGAATTGTTAGCTAAGCAGCCTCCGTATTCTTCCAAAATAAAACTCTTTTGTTTTATTTCCTATCCAGCAGCCATATATTTAAGCTAAAAATCTGGCATATCTTAAAATACTTCGATGTAGATTATCTAAAAATTTTAATCCGCTAGAGCAAAATAGCATAAATTTGCTCTAATTAGGTAGTAATCTTGATAAAATGGGCTTAATTCGAGAACTTTTTAATCGAGTAGTGGAGGACTGTCGTTAATTTGTATACATTAGCTTAATTATTCGCATATCTATGTCTTTTAATTTGGATAATAAGAGCTTGGGCAGCTATTTACGCACTATTATTATGTAAAAGGTTCTTCAATAAAATCATATTCAGATTAACAAATTTTTGGCTTTAGTAAACACTCATTCTTTTCCATATCTAAGTATAAATTAGGACTGCACTGCAAGCAGTTTTACTGAGAATCACATTTAATACATCCTACAGTCTAACATTTAATACAATATTAGTGATTCGCTTATATTTCTCCAACTTAGCAATTTTAAACACATGTAGAAGAATTTAAATCACTTTTATAGAAATTCTGAGGACAACTTATACACGAGTTTTAATTGGTGCTAAAACAATTTTAGCAGCTGTTTGAGCATGGCAAACACTATTATGAAACTAGATTAAATATTTATCCGCTTGGACATTCAGCTCTAATCTTAGATATAAGAATAAAAATAATTGCAAAAAAATAGCTTATTTTCATTCAAAATTGTATGATAGTTTTATTATCTTTTTGTTATTTTTGAAGAAGTTTTCTAATTGATTTTTGGATTAATTTAAAGAAATTTACATTTAATTATTTAGGTACAGTTAATCATGTTATTAAGCAAAAAATTATATTCAGTAGAATTTAAAGGTGCTTTGAATTGATAACTGAGTTTTTATATCTATTCAACTTCTTATTTATTTTTTTTTACAAAGTTATAATATATTGGTCTTTATTATAATTTATTTAAATAATGAAAACTTAATGTTAGTGGTTAACTTTGATTATAAGTTTTTTTTGAAAAGTCTATAATAATTAGATTAATAAAACAAACAGATATTTTCCTTTTAAAAATTTTGCTTTCTTTATGTTTTTTAATGTTTCTTAACAAATTTATATATACAAAAAAGAAATAAATTTTATTCTTATGGATATAATTTATTTTTAAAATGTATTATTGTACGTTCCAAATTATTGGAAACTGCTAAGATTCAGGAATTTTTGACTCATTAAAAATATTAAAATAAATTATAAATAAAAATAATTAAATAAATGTGAAATTTAAGAAATTAGAATAATTAATAAAGAAAAACTCAATGCAAACAAACTTAAAATTATAAAATTGTATATAAAAACAAATTTTATAAGTTAATATAACAATAGTATGGTTGTATGTATTGAATTTAGTTTCATCATTAGAGCCTAAAAATAATACATTAACAATGAAATATTTTTTCTTTTAAATTTATTTTTTTATTTTTGAAAAAAATTATTGTCACGAAATACATAGAATTAAAAAGTAGTGTTTTATCTCATTATTTTAAATATAATAATTTTTAATTAAGAGAATAAATTAATTTTATCATTATTTTTTGGTAAAATGATTAAAATTTTTATTTAACTTATATTCACTTGTTAATTATATTCCAAATTCATCGTTAGAAGTGTAACTTTATATATTTTCAGTAAGAGCTAATTCTTTGGGTGAATTCTAGAATTTATCTTAAATATCATATTTATGTATACCTTTTAAATATAAAATGGAGATTATTTAATATTTAAGTAATAAGTAATTTACTTATTGGACTTTCATTCGTTTTTCTTGTATAATATGACCATTTCTCTCTCATACTCTTGAAAGAATTTATCTTTTTATGTTGTTGTTTAATGATATTTTCATTCCCAGTTAATAAAGTAAATCTACTGGTTTACTACAATAGTTCTAATTAAGGAGAAACAATTTAAGTTCTTTATAGAGAAAAATGCTATTGTAAAGATTATGAACTGAAAAAGTTGAATTGCTTAAAGTACTTAACTAAGTGTTTAACTTTATTTTTGACTAACTTTATTTTCAAAAGAGAACTTACTTTTACTTAGCCTTATTATACTTGAATGTTTTCAAATAATGAAGGATATTTTGATATAAAATATAGGAGGCAATTTTAAATTCTACTCCTTTTTTAAATGTCATTTTGTACTCTAATTAGACATATCCCAATCACCAGTTAAGTTATAAATTGAAGATTGGAAAATATTAATAATGTAGTTAAAATACCTTTTAAAATAAAATTCATATTTGTAACACTGGCAATAATCTAAGTTAAATTTAGTGATAAAGCACATAAAACTGCGGATCTTTATAATAAATTGTTGAAATTCTAAATTGTGAAAGGCTTAGTTTTAAATATTATATAAATCTACAATAAGATAACAGCATTTAGCATGCTCAACTATTTAATTTTAAAGTTAAATAAATGAGTGTATTTATTCATTTTATAAATAGAAATAGGGAATAAAGTTAATTTAAATTGATTCGTATTTATTTATTAAAACAATTAATAATTTACTTTTAAGAAAGAATTTTGCTGAAGTAATGTAGCTATCAAAATTAGAATTGATTTATAAATTAATTTTGCAAATTCCCAATAATAATACTTTTCTTTATATCCTGCAAATATAAAAGAATACTTTATTTCAATAAAGATTGACCATTTTTTTATTTTTCCATTTCTAATTTTTAAGAATAAAAATAGTGGAATAATAATTGCCCAAAAAACTAGTAATGGTATGCAGTAGAATATAACATACTGTTTATGATCTTAAGGGTCATAGCATAATATATTTACATCTAAATCAAGATAGTTTTTATCACCAATTTGTATGCAATTCAAAGACCTGCTAAAAATCATTATGACCATAGGAAAAAAATAAAGATAAATGAAGATACATGCAGTATTTAAGTATTTAAAAATGTTTGTATTTTTTTTTAAATACCTTAAAATAAAGCCTAATATTAAATAAAGCGAGAGTATAGAAAGCGGTAAACATAGTGACCACAAGGACTAATAAAACCATAAAGGTTTTAAATTTGGATATCTTGAAAAAAAGCAATCTATAGACTTGCTTGTTAAACTCAAAGAATTTCCTGACATCTATATTGGAAGCTTAAAATAGTTAGGAATATTAATATTAAAAAAACTCAACAAAGAAAGCATCTGAAGGTGATCAGTTAAAATTTTGGAAATTATCTAAGGCTTATCTTATTATCTTACTATGTTTTAATTAAATATATATTAATAAATTTTTAAAATTAAAAAATAGTAAATGAAAATTCAATCTAAATTAAAAAAAAAATTATTTCATAAATTATTGTTTAATTAGCTAATAAAATACATGTTGACCCTAAATAGACTAAATCCATTTTAGTGATAAAGTAACCTGCTAATTTAGTTTATTATTTATTAATTATATTTCTTAAAAGGGCAAAAATATAGCAAAAAATGATTATGAATAAAACTAAATTTTAAGTTATTATGAAAAAGCTATTTTCCTCGCAACTGTAGCATTCTCCCTAGCTAAATATTTATTGATATCTTTTACCCCAAATTTCTCCAAAAGTATCGCACGAGTAGCAAAGAGGACCTTTGTATCCAGTTACACAATATTCCTTTAAAATAAATATATTAAAAATTATTATTTAAAAATTCCTTATAATTTAAAAATAATGGTTCAATTTTTCAGAGTTTTTGAGTTTGTGAATATTTATTAATTAAAATTCTTTTAAATTTTCGAAATCACCATATTTAAATATATTCTTTTTCTCCCACTTTTTTTGTTAAAGCTCTGCCTAAAATAGACTCTAATCCTTATCAACCACCTTAAAAAAATAAATACTTACTTTAGAGAATTGTGATTCAGCTTAACATGAATTAGGACGAAAATTACAATATATTATTTAATCTGTGAATTCGTTTTCTCTCCAATATCCATTTTTTAAAAGAATTGTTGACTTGTAGCATTTAATAGCTGAATCAGGACACTGTAAGCAAGAACTATCTTACAAACTTAGAGAGTATTTTCCTTCAGGGCAATCCTCACAAACTATTGAGTTGCTTTACTGCTTAGTAATTTAGCCCAATTAACAACTATTAAAATTAATAGTGATGTTTTTATAAAGCTATTATTGCTTTAAATATAAATTCCCTTTTGAATCAGAAATTTCTGGAAATAAATTGGAAACAATTAGCAAGATCATTTAATTATTTGGTTTATACATAATTTATGCATTCAATTTAAATCCATCGTTTGTAAATTGCTTTGATTAGAGTTCTCCAAGACACTATATTTACTATGTAGATTAGTCCCATTACAAAGAAACACTAATTTACTACAATATTGATTAAACTTCCTTACTGTATTATAAAGTGTTAGTATTATTAGCATCACTAGGTATAAAGATTGGATTATCCTCCTCATCAAGTAATTAAATTTTGTTAAAAATTATTTAGTCTCCACTTAAAAAAGAATTAACATAAATTTAATTATTTTAATTTTCTATTATTTATGTTTTCCTTGATGCTTCTATATCATTTAAATTAATCTTAATACTTCTCAATGTAGATCCTAAATTATTTCCATATAACTTTGCGAAATTTTAAGAGATGATGTTATTATTATTGATTTTCTTTGTTAAATCTAATACAAAATCAGGAATTATTTATTAATAATAGATTCCGCCACCAATCAATGCCTTATTTGAAGAAACTATAGAATTTTCCATTACTAAATTGGAATTTATTAAATTAATAGCTCCACCTGTAGATAATTAAGCCTAATTATCTATAAAAGCGCTCATTTATATTGTTAGACTTGCAATTTCAATATTATTCTTTATACTTAAAGCTCCTCCATTTTATAATTAGCATTAATTTTGTTTAAATACTGTATTTTTTATTTAAATAAATTAATTATCAGTAGCATAAATAGATCCTCCAGTACCAACTGCATTTGTGTTATTTATAAAATGACTGTCATTTATTGTAATATTATTACATTAATTCATTATTATTATTGAAGAATACTTATTATCATATAATAAAATATTTTATACTTAAATTTTATCTAATATTAACACATCGATGTTTATAAACTCCATTACAGGATTTTATAATGTAAAATCTATAAATGAAGAAGAATGGATTAATGTTTTACCAATAAAATCTTACTATTTGATTTTTAAAATGGTTATTTAATTTTTAGATGAAATTATATTTTGAATATCACAGTCTGTATAGCTAAGTATTAATATTATAGAAGGCTAACTTAAATATACTATTGAATTTTCTATAGTAAAATTGTTTACATATAACTATAATGCATTTATTGTGAAACAATTTAAAGAGGTATTTAATTTCTAAACAATTATATCAGAGATATGAGTTTATTCAGACTGAGTAACAAGTGAAATATCAGTAGAATTTTGTAAGTTCAAATCTTACAATATATAGTATTTCGATAAATATTATAAATTGTCCTACTTAATTGGTTATAATTATATCAATCGTAATTAATAACAATTATCAACCTCAATGTGTTAAATCTTAGAAATTGTGGCTCCTTATATGCTTAAAACTTAAGAAAATAATACTGACTGTATTATTAAATTTGTCACATTAAAAGAATTTGATAGAGATATTTGAAATGCATTTATGTAGCTAGAGTTTTGTATTTTAATATCAGTTATTACTACTTATTAATTGTTATTCATTTAAAATATAGTATTTCCATTCATCTTAGAGATGTTTATATTTTAAATTATAACATTACTATTATTAGTTAAAGTAAATATTATCTATTGAGATATTATATCAATTATATCTACTTACTCAATTACAACAAATTTACAGTTTTGAATTATTATTTAATTCTGACCATCTCTCTTATTGTCGAATTTGATATTCTAAAAAAGAACTTTATCAAAATCAGATAAATTGAGTGAGCTCTGAATGTTTAAAGTCATATTAAACATTTAAAAGTTTTTCATTTATTTTTTCTAGTTAAGTACTATTGTATTTTTTATAGATAAATTCATATTTTTGAGATAAAAATTTTCTATATAAGGTGGGTAACCTTAAATATCTGAGTATAACCAACAAATATTCTCTTATTGAGATGAAGATTAAATAATCAAGCTAATTTAGTTTTTCAAATCAATATTTTAGAGATTATTTAAATTGTCATTTATGCCTTAAATGCACTATTGATCTAAGTAATTGATTTATATTAGTGATAGTTGTTGATTAAAACTTGAATTAAAACTTTAAAATAATTAAATAGTTGTGTAAACATTTTCGATTGGTCTATTTTACTGTTGTATGTTTATATAGCAATTTTAATTTTATTGTAAAGGAATTATTTAATGCTATATATTATCATAAGAGGAAAGTAAAAGTTCTATATAAGTTTAGTAGTTTTAGTCTCTAATGACTTTCATATTTAATAGCTATTAGTTAGTTTTATTGACTTCATAAACAAGCTGGAAATCAGATAGATACTCTAGTTTAATGAGAGATAGTTTATTTTTTTATATAATAATAAAATAGTTGTTATATTTTGTGCTAATAAAATTTTCAACTTCTTTTATTCCTTTGCCAAGAATTGGAAATTATTGCTAAAAACTTAACCCATTATAAACTATGATATCATTTGGACATATGGAATAAACAAAATCTGAGTCATATGAAATTTTAGCTTACTTTAAACAAGCATTCTAGAGGCTTGTAATTAAATTTAACTTATAAGAGAATACAAAAGTTAAACTTTAATTGTTAACTACATATATCAACTGCCTAAAGGGATCAATTACTACATTTGTAACTCTAGAGTATTTAGCTAATTAATATGAATACAAAGTTTCTTTAGTTTAAAGATTAATTATGTTTACCATAATATTATTGCCATCTTAAACAATTAAACAGATAAGCTATTAGCTATCTTATTAAGGATCATTACTGTTAATCCTTTCTTCATAATTAAAAGGAATATTCCACCAATTATTTTAATAAGATTAAAATTACATTATTTGCAATTTTAAAACAAATTTAATTGCAGCAATACTTGAAAATTTGATTAAATCTATTTTTTGATAGTTTATATCATAAATTTAAAGGAAATTGGATGAAGCAAGTACTATAAATTAACTGCATATTAGCGACATAGAAATATCTACCTCAGTCAAATTAATCAAATTTATTTCAGTTACATTTTTATCATTTAAATTGATTTTGCTAAGCTAATAGTTCTACTAATATAATAAAAATATTTAATTATCCACAATATCATAAAAATAATTGTCAGGTAGACTAATTAATTTTATTTTTTATAACAAATTAAGCTTTTTTTATTATAAATCAGCTTAAACTATGTTAATATATTAGAATTAAATAAATAAAAATTAGCAATCTTAGGTCAAGAGCAACTATGTAAAATACGGGTATATGTTTTATTATGAAGGCTCAAATAGTAAGCTATCAACAAGTTAAGAATTTTAATACAAATTTAGGGAGAGATTTACAATACTATAACTTACAAAGAATTCACTATTAATATTTAAATATTATACTTTTTAGTATTAAAGCAATTTAGTAGGGCTAGCATAGACAATTTCGGTTAGATCAAAAGTAATAATATGTGTGTAAGTCTAAACAATCATCAATGACTACCGAGTATTAAGATAAATTTATACTATAGAAGTAACATTATAGTTTTATAAAGATATTGTTTCTATAAATTACATGCTAGGAAATTAAAATGTTAATATAAATTAATTTGAATAAAAAAAGACTATATTTTTGTTTTTATCCATCAAAACACCTTGGATGTTATTTATATCAATTCTAAAGTTTGTAACATTCAGGGTTAAATAATTAAAAAGATAAATAATTGGACTGCTATCGACTACTATCAAGCTAGTTTATTCTTAATAAAAATAAACTGAATTTTTAGCAAATTATGTGACACACTCATAAACGAATAACTATTATTTTCCTGGGATATTAATAAAATTTACTTATTTTAATGATCCTGTTAGTCCAATCAATATTTTATGATTGCCATCATAGAATAAGCTTGTATTATTATATCTATACTCAAACAAGTATTGATTATTATTAAAGTCCTGTTAACTAAAATAATTAAGATTTTAGTTAAAAAAAACTACTATTAATTAGTCTTGTTTACTTATCAAAGGTATAATTTATTAATCATTCTATATCATTCCTAATTCATATGTCTTTAAATAGTAATAAAGATTAATAAAAATATATTTTATTATATTATATTTCTTACAAAAAAAAAATTATATGTCAAATCATTAAAATATTTTAAATAAAGGATAATGGGAATTCTCCTTCACTAGACAGTAAACATTTTTTATCATATTTTAAACATAAATATGCATAGTAATTTTTATTATTTTTCTCTAAAATTTATAATTAGTTGAAAAAAAGGAAATTTATTAATTTACATTCTATTAAAAGGAGTCTGATTTTTATGCTGAAACTAAATCAAAAATTTCAATATATTTATAGTAAAATACTATTAAACTATCTTCACACTGAACAAAAAAGCTTGGTTAAGATGTTTTGACTCTATATTCTACCAATTTGTATGTCTATTTCAATACCTATTTTAATTAATAATTTTAAAAAAAAACTAAAATATTATAAATTGAATTACATTTATTGAATAAATCTTATTTTAAGAAGTGAGAGCGACTAAAGTTTACTAATTTGAACAGTATTAGTACTTAATAATATTAGATTCTAATTTTAAGATTATTGATACCTATGGCTCATTTTAAGTATTTTATAGATAAAAGATATTTTCCTTTGCCCATATGAAGGATACTAAATTCCAATCAACAATAGCTATTGAGAGATCAAATATAAAATTTAACTTTATTACAACTAATTCATTATTAGCTTTAATAACATCGTAAATGATTAAATTTTATGTGGAATTATCATAGACTGCAATTTTATTATTTTGTAAATTAATATCTTGAATTACATAATTTTATGTAAAATTATATATGCTAAATGGATTGTTGAATAAATTATTAATCCAAAATACTCCATCATAAGATAAAAAACCATGAATTTTAGTATTATTATCATTATCAAAACTCCCTAATAGAGAGCAATCTTCTAATTAACTCATAATAATAACCATATTATTTGTATCTATTATATTATTAGATTTTTTGATGTATTACAAATTTTCATCTAAAAAATAAAACTAAATAGCATTTTTTCCATACAAAGCGACATCAGTTTTAGCATGCATTATTGTAAATTCCTTTAATTCCATGTCGAATCTATAAAAATAGCTTTGATCATAATAAAAAACATATCTGTCATTAAAAACTTAAATTGTATTATCATTAAAGCTTTTTGGATAATTTATTCCGAAATTATATTGTTGGTTATGAGATAAATCAAAGCTATAGACATAAATAAGAGACTAGTAAAATATGAAGATTTCTCCTGTTTTTTTGTAATTAAAGTAAGGATAGTCAAATATAGAGAATTGCATAGTTACAGATTTGTAGATAAATTTTCTTTAGCTGATAGAAAAAGGCTAGCAGTCTTCATAAAAAATTAAAAAATAAATAATATCATTAAAAGCAATTAATGGAGTGTAAAAATTAGTAACATAATAAAAATATGGTTAAGCATCTGTACCAAAATTATAAATTTCTGATATATTATAAGTTATAAGGTCTATTAAGTAAAGAATATTCTCATCGAATTAATTTAAAGTCAAGTAAGCTATCTAATTATCATTTAAAATAATGAAATTCAAAAGAGAAAAATAATATGCTGATGGATTCTGAATTATTTATTAATGTGTATCTAAACTAAAAATTTAAGGAATGCTTTAGATTATTAGTAAATTTCTTTTCTCCAAATATTAAAAAACACCTATTTTTTTTGAAGAATTGTATTGATAAGAAATAACTTACTTTTATGAATTAACGTCAACTACATACTCTATTATCACTGAATCAATTTTTTTACTTAAAAGAAAATACTTATTATTTATTATTTATAATTTGTCAAAATACACTAGACTATCAACTAATTCAAATGAATAGAATATCGTATTTATCATAGAAATTTTTTATATATTTAAAAGAGAAAAATTAATTTTTTAAACTCCTAAAGCTTATGAAGTTAATATTTATTTTTCGTCATAAATATAAAATGAATTTATATCTGTATTTTTATTTGAGCTAAAAATATTTTAGTAATAGCAAGAGCTTACTGTAGAAAATTAACTAGTATGATAATAAGGCTTTTAATATTCACTAGGATTTAAATATTTAATTTAGTAAGTTTAATCAGTAGTATTGAATTATATTCTAACTTATTAGTAATTATAAGTTTAATCATCCAAAATCTATGATAAAAACATTTCTATAATATTATTCTATTTGAAAAAAACATTTGTTATCATTGATTAGCTGGTAATAAATCGACTATTTAATCCTTAGATTAGTGTATTACTTTAGCTCTAAAAACCATTTTAAAGCTTCATTAAATAATCAGTCAAATTGATAAATTGTAGTTTATCAGTAATAAAGAAAAAAAAAGTAGAGTTTTATACTTGGTTTTCATAAAATTAAAACTAATTAATTTAGTTAGGAATAGTTATATTTAGTACTTATTTCACTTAATCTGATACCTAGTTTAAAACGAGTATTTATAATATCTAATTATTTTTATCAAGTTAAATAACTGAATTCAATAAACTACTGTAAAATATATCATTTGTAAAAAAATTTTTTTCTATTAACGTGATTTAGAAATTAGTATCATTTTAGTATAATTACTTATAAACCAATGTTTGTCCTTCATTGTAATCAAAAAAAATACTAATTAAATATTAATATTTTTAAGTTGCTTACATAATAAAGCCTTCAGTTTCTAAATAGGTATTTTAAAATTTTAGTTATCTATCTTCTTCTAAAATAGCTACCTAAATTAATAATTAAAAAAATTTTATAAAAATCAATCATAAATTTCTTTATTTACCTGATAAAAATCAATTGTTATCTATATGTAATAGTTTGTTCTGTTTAGAATATTGATTTAAAAAATACCTTGGATAGTAATTAAATCACATCCCAATGTAGAAAATTTTTATTGTATCAAATCATACCAAGCTATTGAACAGATATAATTTTATTTAAGAAAAATTATTTTATTTTAATAATCAATATATAAAACAAAATAATCCTAATCTAAACCAGTCTATTCAAAAACAATTTGCTTTGTGATAAAATTCATTACTTTTATAGAATTGTTAGCTAAGCAGCCTCCGTATTCTTCCAGAATAAAACTCTTTTTTTAGATTTCCTATCCATTAGGCATATATTTAAGCTAAAAGTCTGGCATATCTTAAAATATTTCGATGTAAATTATTTAAAAATTTGAATCCACTAGAGCAAATTAGCATGAACTTGCTCTAATTAGGTAGTAATCTTGTTAAAGTGGGCTTAATTCGAGAACTTTTTCATCGAGTAGAGGAGGACTGTCGTTAATTTGTATACATTAGCTTATTTTTTCGCATATCTATGTCTTTTAATTTGGATAGTAAGAACTTGGGCAGCTTTTTACGCACTATTATTCTGTATAAGGTTCTTAAATAAAATCTTATTCAGATTAGCAAATTTTTGGCTTTAGTAAACACTCATTATTTTCCCTATCTAAGTATAAATTAGGATTGCACTGTAAGCAGTTTTACTGAGAATCACATTTAATACATCCTACAGTCTAGCATTTAATACAATATTAGTGATTCGCTTATATTTCTCCAACTTCACAATTTTAAACGCATGTAGAAGTATTTAAATCACTTTTATAGAAATTCTGAGGACAACTTATACATGAGTTTTAACTAGTGCCAAAACAATCTTAGCAGCTGCTAGAGCATGGCAAACACTATTACGAAACTAGATTAAATATTTAGCCACTTTTACATTCAGCTCTAATCTTAGATATAAGAGTAAAAATAATTGCAAAAAAATAGCTTATTTTCATTCAAAATTGTATGATAGTTTTATTATCTTTTTGTTATTTTTGAAGGAGTTTTTAATTTGTTTTTTTATTAATTTTTTACATTTAATTACTAAGATACAGTTAATCGTATTTTTAAGCAAAAATTGTATTCAGTAGAATATAAAAGTGTTTTGTATTGATATATGAGTTTTTATATCTATTCAACTTCTAATTTATTTTTTTTACTAGCTATAATATATTGGTTTTTATTATAATTTATTTAAATAAAGACAACTTAATATTAGTGGTTAACTTTGATAATAAGTTTTTTTTTTTAAAAATTTATAGCAATTAGATTAATAAAGCAAACTGATATTTTCCTTTTAAAAATTTTGCTTTCTTTATGTTTTTTAATAAATTAATTTCTTAACAAATTTACATATATATATATTATAAATAAATTTAATTCTAATGAACATAATTATTTTTTTAAATATACTTTTATAGTACATTCTAAATTTATTTTTTATTTCAATATAATTTTTAAAATAAGTTAAATCTTATTTAGATTAACAAATTTTAGGCTTTAGTAAACACTCATTATTTTTCCGATCTAAGCATAAATTAAGACTAAACTTGAAGCAGTATTATTGAGAATCATATTTAATACATCTTACAGTCTAGCATTAATACTTTATATTTCTCCAACTTCGCAATTTTAAACGCATGTAGAAGAATTTAAATAACTTTTATAGAAATTCTTAGGACAACTTATAAATGAGTTATAACTAGTGCTAAAACATTCTTAGCAGATGCTTGAGCATGGTAAACACTATTACGAAACTAGATTAAATATTTAGCCACTTTTACATTCAGCTCTAATCTTAGATAAAAGAGTAAAAATAATTGCAAAAAAATTGTTATTTTTGAAGAAGTTTTTTAATTGATTTTTAGGTTAATAAAAAGAAGTTTACACTTAATTATTTAGATACAGTTAGTTAATCATGTTATTCAGTAGAATCTAAAAGTACTTTGCTATTGAAGCATAAATTAAGACTAAACTTGAAGCAGTATTATTGAGAATCATATTTAATACATCTTACAGTCTAGCATTAATACTTTATATTTCTCCAACTTCGCAATTTTAAACGCATGTAGAAGAATTTAAATAACTTTTATAGAAATTCTTAGGACAACTTATAAATGAGTTATAACTAGTTCTAAAACATTCTTAGCAGATGCTTGAGCATGGTAAACACTATTACGAAACTAGATTAAATATTTAGCCACTTTTACATTCAGCTCTAATCTTAGATAAAAGAGTAAAAATAATTGCAAAAAAATTGTTATTTTTGAAGAAGTTTTTCAATTGATTTTTAGGTTAATAAAAAGAAGTTTACACTTAATTATTTAGATACAGTTAATCATGTTATTCAGTAGAATCTAAAAGTATTTTGCTATTGAAGCATAAATTAAGACTAAACTTGAAGCAGTATTATTGAAAATCATATTTAATACATCTTACAGTCTAGCATTTATTACTTTATATTTCTCCAACTTTGCAATTTTAAACGCATGTAGAAGAATTTAAATAATTTTATAGAAATTCTTAGGACAACTTATACACTAGTTTTAACTAGTGCTATAAAAATCTTAGCATCTGCTTAAGCATTGCAAAAACCATTACAAAACAAAACAAAATTAAATATTTAGCCACTTTTATATTCAGCTCTAATCTTAAATATAAGAATAAATTATTTGCAAAAAAATTGTTCTTTTTGAAGAAGTTTTTTAATTGATTTTTAGATTAATTTAAAGAAGTTTACATTTAATTATTTAGATACAGTTAATAATGATATTAAGTAAAAATTGAATTCAGTAGAATTTAAAAGTGCTTTGTATTGATAACTGAGTTTTTACATCTTTTCAACTTCTAATTTATTTTTTTTTACTATCTATAATTTATTGGTCATTTTTATAATTCATTTAAATAATGAAAGCTTAATGTTAGTGGTTAACTTTGATAATAAGTTTTTTTTAAAAAGAATATTGCTATTCTAGAATAATTATCTCTCTAGTAGGAAATAAATATTGAGTAGAATAGTAAATATTATTTTATAAATTTAAAGAAAATATAAAATAATAAAAAAAGGTATCGAAATATTTCGAAACTAAAAAAACAAAAAAAAAATTTTTTAATTAAGCATTTAATTTTTGAAAAAAAGATAGGGATTGAAGTTTTAATGATCAGTAACTCTGTATATTACGCCTATTTATAGTTTATAAAATTCTATTTATTTTTTCTTAAAGAAATACATGATTATGCAAATAATCATTCATTTGTTGTCTATAAATTAAAAGTAAAATATTTAATTAAGTGATTATTAGACATAAAAAATTAAGTAAAAAGAAATTAACAGCTTAATTTGAAAAATTGATAAAATTTATTAAAAGGTTAATTAATTATGTTTGTGTATTAGAGTTGTTTAATATAAATAAAATGATTTTTTAAAGTTAAATTATAAAAATTATTCTAAAATTAGTTGAATAAATTCAAAATATTTTATTAAAATTTAGATTTGAAAATATTTTTATCAAAATAAGAAAATCATTAATGAAAGTGAATATGAATTTTTATTAAAGTATTTAATAAAGCAGTAAATATAGTATTTTAAAATATAAAACTTAATAAAAGGATAAAACAACAACACATAAACTAACAATTAATTTAATAATTTATTGATTAACAAATATTGAATACTTAGCAGAAAAGTTTAAAGTTAATATTATAAATTTAGAACAATCTAATTGTTATTAGTCAATATAATAAATGAAATTTCATAAATAAATTATTATTCAATTTGGATTGATCAAAAAGAATATACCAACTAACAAACTTTATAAATAACCTCTAGATATTATATTTCAAGTTTATTGTTATTTGATGTATTTAAAGGAGAAAAACAGATTTAATGATTCAATTTCATTTTTAATTTTAATTTTTTATATGAGATATAACATGGTAAGTACTTGAGTTTATATATAAGAAAATTAAAGATAATAATAGTATTTGACGAATATTATAATTCAAATTAACTAAATTAGGATTATGGAATTGCATTATAAGAAGCTAATTTTTAATTCTTCTAAATATTAGATAGATTTTTGTGTTTGTGATTATGTATTTATTAATGGCTAGTTATTATATTAAATTATTGAAATGTTAACACTTATAGTTAGTCTTTTTTTAAATTCTTCAATATTGGTTAATATTATTTTATAATGCCATGTTATTCATATTATTAAGAGGCATTTATTAATGTTAATTATGCATTCCTCCAGAGTTATTGTTAGAGTTTTACTTTTTTTCATCTTCGATTGTTTGGAATTCAAACTTCCACCAGAATTTTATTATATCCATCAAAGAATTTGTTTTAGGGATTTTTTATTTATTTAAACTCCATAAATTTTTACAATCAGTTATTTCATAAGGAGAGTCTTTTCTTGGGCATACCATAAGGACAAGCTCTTTAAAATCTTTTCTCTTTTTATCTTTTATTTCCAGCTTAAAAGAAGGTTCATCCTATGATCTTATTGCTTTAATTGTAAGATTTTAATTATTTTACTTGAATTTTTAAACTTCACTTGTAATTTATCTTTGCATTTCTTAGTCATAAGAGTTAGACTTAGAAAAAACTTCTTTAATTAAACATAAATCTTCATCTTGATTTAATCCTGATTAATTTGGAGTCCATTTTACAACTTATGCACCACCTCCTTATTAACCTTAATCTTACTTCTTTAACTCTTAAGAATTATTATGGCGATTTCTAATTTCTCCATTAGCGTCTTACATGTTTTCTGGATTTGCATTATTATCGTACATATTAATTGCATTTTGATGCTATTCAATAGGAATTTACCTGCCACCTCCTAAATTCAACTAAGTCTTTTTTAGTTATTAACTATTGCTATTCCCTAAATATTATTACTACTACTAATCTAAGTTAGACATAGAATCATTAGGGCGCTATGTTTAATCTTCTAATTTAGGTTATTCTCCTATTTACTAATTGAAGTAAGAACTATTATTCATATCATTATTTTCTATATTGTTTGTTGAGTTTTATTATTGGTATCCATTTTTCACTATATTTTATTGTTGCGCTTGAGGGTTAAAATAGTTAGGATTCATCATTTATTAATTCTACTTTGGCCCTTGAGGATTACCTCTTTACTAACCCATCCATTGTTAAGGCTAAAATTAAGGGTTTTATTATTGATTCCTTTTAATAGATATTAATTTTATTATTTTTTATTAAACAATATTATTTTTAAATAAAATAAAAAAATGCATATATTAGAAATAAAATTTGCTAACTTAATTAAATAGTAGTTTTTTAAATTAAAATTAAATTAATATAAAAAAAATCTTTCATGCTAGGAAGCTTGGGGAAATAATACAAATTTTTTTTCAGAATTTATAGTAAATAAAAAAAAATTTTAAACATAAATTTGAAAACCAAATTTTGCTTGCTCAAAATATTGATTGATGCTTTTTTATTCTAAATATGTAAAAAGAATTATAAAGAAAATTTACTGTTAAATAGATTGCATTTAGTCCTCCATTATTTTTGTTTATGAGATTTAACGATTAACAGGAGCCTAATTTTATTAAGGAGGCACATTGTTGTAAGGTCCTTATTGCATCATTTAGTGTTATTAAGGTATATTTGGATCTATTGCTTGGTATGGGTATTGTTGTTAGTGAGATTAGTAAGTATTGGAATATTACCCCTTTGACATAAAAGGAGGCTATTATGGCTACTAAATCATTTATGGGTTGTTAGGGTCAGCTGGGTAATTTTAATTTTTCTAGTACATGTGGTGAGGATAACCTTAAGGAGGAATATGATGGCTTGGACCTTGGCTTGGAGGGTATTCTTGAGTTGGTGTTTGGGTCACTGAGGCATTTAGTGTTTACTGTTTATTTGAAGGGAAAAATTGATTATGCTATTCATTTATCGTTGAGGAGCTCTCGTTCATGTTCGAATTCCGCGGCGAATTATTCTCTGATTTAGTTATTTATAAAAGATCGTAACCTTTATTGTCTTCGTCGATTTAATATGGATTATTTAAAAATGAAGGGATATCTTCCAATAAAATAGATTATTTACCACCGTTTTTGGCTCCAACGTTATAGGACTTCCCTTGTTGTGCATTTTGTATTAAGTTAGGTGAATAACCTTATCCCACAATTGGTTGTTGTTGCTGCTACTACTGCTATTACTATGATTAAACTTACTACGGCTATAAATTGTTCTGCTAATTTGGCTATTGGTTGGTGTTCTGTTGCTATAAACCTAACTATTGTAGTTGTTATTGTTGTTAATTTCCTTATAACTATGGTTGTTGCTATTATGGTCCTTATGGTTGGCCAGCTGAAAATTTGTTATTTTGAGCTGCTTATTTTCCGTTATTAACATATCCTTACCCTCCTGGTCCAGGTACTATTGTTCCTGGAGGTCCTTATACTTGTGCGACTCCTGCTGGCCCAACTGGTACAGTGTTTCCTTGAGGCATTGAGGGAATTTATACACTATTGAATTGGATTTAATTGTATTACTATTATTATAACTGAGGGTCTATCTAGTTTGGGCCTTATATAGGTTGGCTCATTCTCTTTTGATTGGTTTATACACCTGGTGGTTATTATTATTACTGGTTAGCTTAATTATACCCACCATTCCCTACTATTTATTACTATTAATGCTACTAGAGAGCTAACTTAGCTTAATTAGCTTTTGATCCTGGCTGAGTGGTTGGTATAGTTTAGGGAGGAATCTATTATTCCATTTATTATGGAATAGGCTATCCTGGTTGGTAATTCATCGGAGTGGGTGTAGGAGCTGCTATCCCACCTGAATTAAATTATGCAGGGTTACTTCCGTCTTGCTTTATCATACCCTTATTTATCATTTAAGGATTTGGATTAATCTGTCCTTTTTGATTTCCTGGATTCTATGGATCTATTTTATTTGAGTTGTAGGATTGTTAAGCTATATTTGGAGGTTGTGTTTAACCTGGTAATTAGTTAAAACTTTGCTAATAACTTGATTTTAAGTCGTTAGATGATTAAATATTGTTCGGATTTCCACCTTTCTAAACTGGAATACCTTGCTAAAAGTTCTGAGGGTTGTTGTACTAAGGATTTCCTTGGTGATAGCTGTTTTTAAGTCCATCTTCTTGTGGTCTTAAATTCATTCTTTCCAAGCTACTATTCAAGTTAGGTCCTTTATAGGGAGGTTATTACATATTTTAGTTTCCTTATAATTAGCCAGCTTAATTTGGATAAATAGGTCCATTTTGTGGTTAAACTGGGTTTATGTTTTAAGGAGGAAACTTTCCTTGCTGATTTGCAAACTAGGATGATGAAGATAAGCCTTAATTATTACCTTAAATAGGCTATGCAGGATTTTATTAATAAGGAATATTTTATGGATTGTAAGGAGATCCACCTGCCTATTAAGGGGGTTGCATTTACTTATTGTTACTACTTCTATGCTATGAGCCATGATTGCTATTACCCCCTTTTGCTAAACTATGATTAGATTCATTCAAAGACTAGTATGCTTGTAAACCATTAATTCCTTATTATTGAGCATTAAATTAATTTGGAACTCCTTAATGTTGATTATTTGGAGCCTATTAATAATTCATCGTTGCGTGCACTGATCCATTCAAGGGAACAGCTTAATTGTAATCTGGTTGTGGTTGGGGAGTATCTATTTCTTAATTAGGTAATTTAAATAAAGAAGGTTATTGTTATTATTATATTTATTGTGAATTTTATTGTTATGGCTATGCTCTGTTTCCGACGAGGGAATTGTGCAAAGAAGTATTCTATTGCTATTGAGAAGAAGAGAGTCCCCCAATAGGTTGTGGTTATTATGCAAGAGGACGTGGCTAGTTAGGAGGAATTTAGGGTTGCATAGGTGTATTTTACTATAATTATTGATGCTTCAATTGAGAAATTTATTAAGGATTCATTTAATTCATAGAATTATTAATTGGAGGAATACCTTTATATTGTTGCTATTATTAAAAATACGCTTATTAATCTAAATTTGAATTAGATCCAGCAATTTAATTTGAATTCTTTTACTATATATAACCAGGTTGAGCACTATGTTATTATTAAGTATAGTCATTATTGATTGGCTAGGGTATTTGTTACATATCTTGTAAGGGAGCTCCGGTCATATTTGGAGACCTTTAATTAATTTAGTTATTTTGAGGGCCATAAACGCCACTGCTCTAAAGAGAATTAATTTAATTATAATTATCATGCTAACTTTAAGGCATATTAGGAGGATTCTAAGGTGCATTTACTGGAACTCCTTAGGGTAGATACCCAGCTGGAGGAGGATTATTTTGATAATTCTAATTAAATTACTGCTGTTAGGGAGGTTAACCCTACTATGGCATGTAGCGCTAATTATTTTATAAAGGTTGGGATTAAAGGGGCTAATTAATCTA
Organism: Tetrahymena thermophila SB210; assembly: GCF_000189635.1. Classification (NCBI taxonomy): domain Eukaryota; phylum Ciliophora; class Oligohymenophorea; order Hymenostomatida; family Tetrahymenidae; genus Tetrahymena; species Tetrahymena thermophila. Next base: position 73,054 of record NW_002476555.1, read on the forward strand.
TACCTGCATTTGCTGCTAATTTTACTACTGATTTTGGGGTTATGAATAAGGATCAGCAGGATAAGAATCGTATATATCGCCCAAATCATCAGTTTTATTATAATCTACACCCAAGAACTAATCTGGAGGTAAAAATTGTTAGTCTATATTACTGTAATAATCGCCTTACCTGCTAGATCCATTAAGCAAATTATTTGTTTGGCCAGCGCCACCAAATTCATTATTTCCTAATCCCGTATCGTTGTTAAAATTATCATAAGGATCTAAGTAAGTGTTATCCGTACGATAACCTAAATTATTTTTGCTGGGATCTACTCCGTCAGCGTCATTTCCAAAAATTCCATCATTATAATTTGAGTCAGCTCTTGAAAAACCTGGTTCTTATATAGAATCTACGTTCTAATAAGTATTTCCGCTATTTGCATAGGAGTAAGGGTTTGTGCCATTTCCTTGATATGAAGAGAACTGTTGCTAATTAAGAGAAGGATCTGATGGATCTATTAAATTTTAATTAAAATATTGCTAATCCTATTAATATGGCATTTGCTGCTACTACTGCTACTATCTATTCATAGATGCAGAAGGATTCTGCTGATAATATCCATATTACTGTTGCTACTACTACTACTACTGCTACCACTGTTCGCCTGCTTGACCAATGCCTTAAATTTATTACGTTTGCTTATTAGGCTAATTTAGAATTCTTTATATTCTTAGTACTGCAAAGCTGTAATCTACTAGAAAACGATAAAGTTCCTCTTAAAGTTAAGGCTAGTTTTTACTATTTACCAAATCGTTTAAAAATGCTTCATTTATCAGGTCTTGAGATTTCTTTTTGTTAATGGATGTCTTTCCTATTTTATCTTCGGGTAGCTTATCTAGTACCTCTGAGTGACGTTCAAAGATGACAGTGCGAAAGCAGTTTTATAAGGTGTTATTTGCATAAATTAAGTCTTATTTCATATTTTGAAAACTTTATTCATTTGCTTTATCAGTGTCTATTAATTTCTTAACTAAAATATGTAATAATTTATCATTTTAACAGTATAACTTCTCGCCCCATATCTACTTCAATTCCTAGGTAATTTGCTGAAGCTAAAAATCTTTTGACATTCAAACTAACTACAGGACTTTTTTTGCTTGTTTTTGATTTTTTTCTACCCTTTTATTGATATTTGATACTAAAATGAGTGAGATAGATTATTTTTAATTTTTAAGATTAATAGTAATTAGTGTAAATGTACTCTACTTAAAAAGTGAGCTAAAGAAATGTTTGCTTTTTTATTCTAATGAAGTGAAAAGTCTTTTGGAGGAGCTCTAATAAAATATTTTACCTAAACAAAGATTTCTATTGTTAAACTGTATTTTCGTTTCCGTTTTTTGCTTCAAATACCTTTGTTCTTTAAAGCTTGCTTGCTTGCTTACTTTATTTTGTTTATTTCTTTATTTTATTTACTTCGTACAAAGAAAAAATGTTGTATTCTTCTTTGTGATTAATTATCTTTCTTCTCTTTTCTAAGCAGTGAGGTTTATGCTTTTACTTTTAATTAATAAACTAGTAGTACCTTTATGTTTTTTTTTAATGCTTATTATTAGAATCAATGAACTACTTAGAGATAGCAAAAGAAAAAATGATGAAAATTTAATATTACTTATGTAATTATAATAAATAGCTAATTAAACACTCTTTTATGAATAGAGTTTTTTTTTCCTTTTTTTTTCTTCCCTGTGGATTACCTTAATAATTGTTTATCTCACTTTGATTTTTATTGTTTTTTTTTTTGGATATTAAATTTCAATTAACAAATGAATCAAATCATAAAAAAAGCAATAAAATGCATAAACTTATTAAATAAAAAAAATACACAAAATATACACTTAAAAATTAACTTATATCATTTGCTATTCAAGAATCAAGCAAATTTACGTCAAACAAAAAAGAATCTGATATAAAATTTGTATGAAATTAAATAACAAATAATCAATCAGTCAAAAATTTTTGCACTATAATGAATAAATTTGACGATAAGCAATTTAATCATAACTATAGTTTATTCGTTTGTTTTCTTTTCAATAAATCAATACTAAAGCAATTAATTCGCTGAGAAATTCTCAGCTCCAACCAAAATTTTCTTTTATATTTTCTATCAAATCAAATTAAATGCTGAATGCTTTTATATATTGAGCTTCCCCATTCTTGCTATTTACTTATTTCTTACCTTATTTCTAATATTAACATTAATTATTTGAGATAATTCATTCAATTTCCATCTAATCGTAAATAGTATCTTGGTTACTGCATTGTCATCCAAAAATAAAACAAGAATTATAAATATTTTCTCATATTAACTGACAATTTATCAGTTTTTTGATGCATTTCACAACTAAAAATATTATTTCTTATAAATTCATTAGTATATTCCAAAACTTTTCCTCTTAATAATCTGATATTTAAATTTTCCACTGTCATTGCAAAATTTGAAAAATACAATAAATTTATAAATATGTAGTTTATTCAAGTAACTCTAAAACTTTCATTTTCTGCTGAAATACAAAGTGAATACAAAAATGGTTAATCTTAAAAGCAGTTCATGAACTTCTTTGATATTTTATATTTTGTTTTTTTTTTCACTTTTGTATAATTATCTTACAGTCTTTTTCTTTGCAAAAATGTATTTTTATTATAGAATAAATTTAATTCAATTCCATTCTTATTAATAAATAATTAAAAAAGCCCTTGTTCTTTGTTTAGATTCAGTATAAAGCACTTTGTTGAACTCAGCCTTTACCTTCTAGTAATTATATTTAATTGTATATAAGGAAAATCTAGTTTTGAATTCTTCCTTCCTAATACTATTTAAAAAAGAGTATTTACCAAAACCACTCATTTTGCTAGGATAAAACTCGCCAGTAATTCCAAAAAAATTTGAATAAATTACTATATAAAAAGTAAAATAAATGCTAATATAATATTAAATTATTTAAATTCTAAATTTTAATCACATATAAAATAAGTATTTTTTGATTCCATTATTTTTAACATATGACGAAAATAAATTATCCTTTTGGTTAATTAAATTAAAAAAAAAATCTCCAAAAAACCAAATTAACAGTCTTCTTTTGTTTTTTATCTTTAGTGCTTGCGTTAAGTGACTAATTCTTAGTATATACTTTTTTTTAAGTTGGCATAACAATATATTTGATAATAGATAAGCTTGAAAAATAATAATAGCAAATAATTAAATTGAACGTAAATAAAAAGTAATTAAATGACTATAGTATGAATTATTTTACAAATTATTGCTTATGATTTATATTTCTTATAAATGCATGCAAAAATTCATATGGATAAGATTTGTTTACTCCAAAAGAAATCAATTTTTAAATACATAAACATTAATTAAAGTCAAATTTGATCTTTATCTAACTCTAAAATAACTAGAAAAAACAACCAATATATTTTTTAAAAATTATGAATAAATTCTGCAAATTTCAATAAATAATTTATTAAAATCGAATATTCATAACATTTCATTTCTAAAAATATAAATTATTTTGTCCCAAACCTGTTATTTTGCTAAAACTTTCTAAAATATTGTTTAATTATTTATTTATTTTCTTCTTTAATAAATTATTAAGAATAACATCTATCTAATGATGAAAAAAATTTCATTTATTTTTAAAAATTTAATTTTCAAGATAAATAAATAAATAAATAATCAGACACAAACATTTCCCACTTGAAATATCAATAATCTAGTATTTCTTAAATATTTTTTATATTTAAATATATATTTGATATCTTAATTTATGTTTCAAATAAAATAAATTATTAATAAAATATTTATATGCTCAATCATTCATTTACTTATTGGGTAATCATCAAATTTAATAAAAAATATAATTTAGTATTTGAAAATGATCAAGCTTACTTGTTTTATAATAAAAAATATAAACCAAATTTATTTATCTAATAAATATTTAATCTATATTCATCTTTTCAAATCAAATCTAACATATTAAAAATGTTTCTATTTAATTTTAGATTAATAATTTTTGATTTTTTTTATGCAGCTATTCATATTAATTTATGTGATTATTTTTAAATATCGAATAAACTATAATTGCTTATTTTATATATATAATTGTTAAAATTATTTTTTTAATTGAATTTAAGCATAATACTGAAATAAAATATTTTAGAAAAAAATCACTTGGTTGATCATGCTTTTTTAAAAAAAATTTTAATAATTTAATATTTTATAACTATGAACTGTAATCTTAAATAAAGATAACAAAAGTATAGGATTCAATTTGATGAAAATAATATTTAAATTCATTTTTATATTAATGATTTTAATTTATTTTTGTGTATATTTATAACTAGTTAAAGTATTTGTAAATAAATATATCAATAAAAAATAGAAGATATTTCGTAAATATTCATATTTATTTGGAACTGTGTATTGAACTATTTTTTTATCCTTGTTTTATATAATTAAATGAGAGTTAAGCAGATTAATTTTTTAATAAGTCTACCAATTTTAAGAATTTAATAATATTATTTTTTATCCATTAGATAAAGTAAAAGAATATTATGACTTTAGATTTAGAATGAAGTCATTTATTTTTGGATGAGGTGTATTTTTTTATCTTAATTTATTTCAATCTGATAAAAGTTTAATAAATGTATATTTAGTATTTAAGTAAATAGCTTAATGAATTTAATAGGATTAAAATTCTTGTAAAATAATGACTATTAATTTATTTAAAAAAGTAATTTAATTATTTTGAATAAAAAATCATTTAATTTTATAATATTTTAAAAACAAAATCTTTAAATGAATTTGAATTAAAATTGACTACATTATTAAAAAATAAATTAATTTTTATTATTTATCAACAAAAAATAGGTTTAGATAATCAATGAATGATAAACAGTAATTCCTCAATAATTAAGATACCAAATTATTATCGCAATTTTCTGAAATATAATATTTAATCAAATATATAAAAAAATCTATGTATAACAAGTATTTAACAATTAAGAAAATCAATAAAATATAATCTAAAACTATGAATTAAATTAAGTAAGTTTATACAATAAATAAAATTCTATATATTTTTTAAGTTTTAATACAAAATCATTTTTATTGATAAATTAAATTAGTTGAAAATTTGATTAAACATTTATTATTTCTTTATAATTAAAGAATAATGTTTATAAGTAAAGTAGCTATGGTTAAAGTTTATTCATTATAAAGAAAGAACTTGCTTATTTAACTACACTTATTACATTTATTGATATTGAAAGATTTATAAAGGATTGTAATTGACTGGCTAGCATTATTGTTAATTATTTTATAATTAGTAGTATAGAGGATTTATTTACATGAAAATTTGCTATTGTTATTATTATGATGATGATGATTACTATTGTTAATACTACTACTGCTATTGGTTTTAAGAAGTTTGTTAGTTTTACTAGAATAATATTTAATATTAATTTTATTATTCAGGATTTATTGTTTAGGTATTTAAAGGAGCACTTTATTAAATTTTGGAATAAGAGTTAAATTAATTATCTAAGATACAAGTGTTTTAACTGCTAAATGATAAAGAGGATTTTTTGGTATCCTTAAGTACAGGTGTTTGGCTCTCAGAAGACATCTTTTCTCTATTAAATGATATAGAATTATTGCTATACAAATAAGATCCTTTGTTTTGGTTTGATTGTGATTAAGTTTGTTCTTCTTGGATAATCAAATTTTAATTAACTATATCGTTTTCATCCAAACATTTTTATGAGCTCAAAGAAAGTGAAGTGCTTTAGTCTTTGTTTTATAGATCTTTACAAATTTTATTATAATTTAAATATTCTTAATCACTTTATTTTTTAGATTAAACTTTTTTTAAGCTACTGCTGTTATCATTTTTATAAATTGGAATTGTAATTTTGACTCTCTTTTATAGAATATCTCTGCATGTCAAATCAATAACAACAGTGCTATATGCGGTTGAAGTTTCTTTTGGACTTGAATCATCTTAGAAGTTATTTTACTATGATAATTCTCCTAAATTCCTCTTCTTATTAATAATTATTCCTTAACATGTGCAGCATTTTTAATTGCTAGATGAATTTACTTCATTTTATTCTAATTATTATTATTATTATGGTTTTTAATTTTTAAGATTTTATTTTTATTATTTTTAGTTGTCTTTTTCTTATTTTTATGAGCATTCGTTATCAGATTCATTTTTTACAGACTAGCTAGATCTGGAAACCTTTATTTTTTCTAAAGTACCTTAACTTATTTTGTAAGCTGCTTTCATATCATCCTATTTATCAATAAATAAATTATTTAGTCATTTAAATTTTTTAATTAAAATTATTTACAATATTAATTAGCTTAATATAATTAGAGGGTATTTAACTTGGTTGTTTTGCTGAATAGTTTAAAAGAGAAGAGGAAAGAGGAGATAAAAATTAAGATATTTTCTAGCTAAGATTATCAAATTCAAGACTATTTTAATGCTCGCTAGGATCGTTTAAGTAAAGGAGTATGAAAGGGACCTAATTATTTGTTTAATCGTCACTCTAATTTTCAGTTTGCTCCAATAGTTGGTAAACAATTTTTTGGTAGAAAATTAAGAACTATTTATTCTAAAAATATAAAATTAATTTCATTTATAAATTTTAAAATTAAATATTACTATTAATTGTCTGTTTTGATCAAAATACTCGTCAGGAATATAGTCTTTGTTGAAGTACATATTGAGTGCTCTAGGGAATTTTAATGAAAGGAACAAAGGGTTCACACTCTATATATAATTGATAATTAAAAGTTAAAATTTATAAAAAGTAGAAATAATTATTTATCACCTTATGTCTAATGTAAGGATTTAAAAAGTAATTATATAGGGAAGCAACATCATCACTGAGAATTGATTTCTCATTACTTTACTTAGAATAAAATTCGTACTTCTTTTCAATTATTTCAGATGGGAAGGGATCATAATTTTCATAGATACTTTACTATTTATTTACAAGAATTTATTAAAATTATATTATAATAATGAATATAATATATTTACTCTAGCAAGCCAGAATTTTTAACGAGCTTCAACATAAATTGGTGGAGAAATAATAATATCTTCTAAATCCTGTAAATCTGTTATTTCATCTACTTTTTATCCAGCAGAAACAAGGATAACCATTCTGAAATATTAGCTCTTTAATTAAAAAAAACATTCAATTAAAATTGAAATATAGACAAATTAATTAGCAAAACCAAAAATAAATTTAAAGTAAAGTTAAGAAAAAAACAATATTGATAAAAGTAGTTTTTAAAAAGAACTAAAAAATGCATAAAAGATAAGGTAAATATTCTTTAATAGTTTCAATCAATCAATGAAATTAGAGAATATATTATAAATATTCTATTCAAAAAATGAATGCAAAATATTTAATAAAATGATTTTTTATTTTCTCATTCAAATTAAAAATCTGAAAAGATCTCTCATTCATGATATAAAAAAATAATGTGAAAAATATTTTTTGAAAGTTGCTTGAAAAAAAATTTAAAAAAAAAACATTTATGTTTGATTAGAAAAATATTTAGCATTTTGCATTGTTAAAGAATTTAGTATTGATTTAAATTAGCTGAGTTAGAATTAGAAAAAAATTCAAAAAAGTCAATTTATTGATTAATTTTCTTAGTTTTTATAAAGCATCTTTAAAAACTGATGAATTAATTAATAGATTTTGCATAATAACATAATTAAATTAATTAATTACTCTAGAGACAAATGTAGTTTCTGAATATTTGATGCCTTATATCAGGCACATGTCTTTGTTGAATTTTTCATTGTTTTTACCACTTAGCAGCACTTCTTCGAATTAGTTATTTTCAAGTTTTTTAAGGCACAAAGCTTTTGCGTAAAGCTGAGGAGGAGTACATTTTTAATTGCTAGATGAATTGAGAATTGAATTGTTTGAATTGTTAAAGCTAGCACTGAGACGGATAGTAGGGACTACCAAATTTTTGAACCATACCCATAAATTGCGTGAGTTATTGAAGGTGAATGGTCTTAATTCAGTAACTTTAATTTCAAAATTTTTAGGTGCCTTGTGGTTGAGTCTGTTGTGGTACCAGGTGAAAGAACTGGGATTGTTTTCTTCTAAGAGTAGATTTGATTTTTCAAACTCTTATATTTGAGTTATTAGTTTATTAAAAATATTCATAATGAGAAGGTATGTATATTGATTAGTCTCTTTTGTGATTAATTTGTAAGATTGAAGAAATGGGAGGGATTTATATGCTGATTATATGCTCAAATGAGTTTGCCAAACAATTTTGAGAAGTGAAATGAGGCTCTCTCTAGTAGTTTTTTAATGAGAAAAAATATATTTTTTAATAAAATAAGATGAGGATTAATAATTTATTTGTTTTATGATTTTTTGTATTATATCTATTTCATTAAATTCAAGAAAAAGTAATGGCAGCAAATGCCTAAACAAAATTCAAATAAAAAAATACACTGTAGTGATTTAGTTACTATAATTGGTGTAATTAAGTTTATAATATTGATTTGCAAACAAAAAATTCACTGGGGATGATTTCTAATTCAAAAAAATCAAAATAAATAAATTAATGTAATAATCATATTATCTATATCTTTTCAAGTAATTTCACACTTTCCTTTGGCTCCTTTGCTTTTTTGCACGAATTTTTTAGTTACTTTGATCGGAGTAAGCCTCAATCACCAAAAATCATCGTATTCCTTAATAATGAAAACAATTCAATTTTTTATTGTTCTACATTATGCTAACAACCTACCTTAACAGGAATACTATTAAAAGTCTACTAATGCAAAATAATTAGGATGAATCTAGATGATAGTAGTTATTATTCTTAGATTTTATGGCTTTGGGTTGAGGGATTTTATGGATACCTATAAGATTCATTTATCCCTTAAATAAATATGATATTTTGCAACAAAAACATTTATTTTTCATTTATATTTCTTGAGAAAAGTTAATGAATATTTTGGAAATAAATTACTCTAGTTTAACATCATTCCATACTTGATTTTATATAATTCCTTTAGCATTTGTAATTTTAAAATATTAATTCCCTATTATGTCATATTTATTATCAATATATAGCTAAGCTGATCAAAGCCTTATATTTTATTATAGTCTAATTGTGCCAAAAGTAATTATAAAAACCCTTATAATAGTATAATATCTTAAAAAAGTAAAACACCTATTAATTCTTAAAATTCTAAAAAAACATAAATCTTTGTTGGTTATTTATCCAAGGCGGTGCCATTTTAATCTATATTTGAGTTTTACCACTCAATATTTTTTTCAATTAGCAATAGCGAATAAATTGAAGTTTAAAGTCTTTCTTTGTGATTTAAATAAGAAATCAAGCTCTTCTAACATAATTTTAATTTCGTTTATGATGACTAAATCAATATTATATTAAAAAATAAATACACACACACATACATCAAAGCTAATAAAAAAAATTTAAATATTTTTTTAATAATTATCTGTTTGGGATTTGAATAAATTGAAATTGACAAAAAGAAGATTAAAGATTTTTCTTTAACTAAAAATATATCTGTTAGTTAGTGATTTTTAAGGAAGCGAGTTCCTACATATAAAAAAGCTAAAGATAAAAGAAAAAAATTAAAATTTCTTCAATGAAGAAGATTTATGAAGCCTTCAAAAAATTAAAAACTTTAAAAAATTAGGGTAATAATTAAAGTGAAATAGCGCAATAAGATACTAGAAATTAAATAAAATATATATCTTAAAAATTTTATTAAGAGATTTTAATTTTTTATATGAATAAGTGAATTCAATATATTCATTATTTTTATGGTTTTTTGCTTTTTCCTTTTATCTTTTATATACAAAAAAAATATATTGATACTGAATGAATAAATAATAAATAATTCACTTATTTTGCTCATTACATAATAAATTTTTTATTATTTGCTTCCATTGCTATCTAAAATTAAATCTAAAAAAGATAAACTAAAAGTAATAAGCAAAACCTCTTAAAACGAATTCATACCCCAATAATAATTAAATTTTCTATTACTAAAATTGCTACAGATTCTAATCATCTAACTTTTAAAAAATTAATAGCAGAATAAATTTTTTATATTAAAGTAAGCCTTAAATACCAACAAAAATCTGAATTTGAATATTTGCACTTAGTTTTAGACTTCAAGCTATTTTAAAAAGTGAGTAATTTATGTTACTAAAAAATGTTTAGATGGTATTTGATTGGTCAAATATAACAATTTATTTTCTTATTTCAAAGCTTGAAAAAACAAAATCATCATGATTTAGATTATATAGATAATATAAAAAAAATATTTAGATTGACCAAAATTGTCATATAAATATAATTTTATAGTTTCTTTAATAATTTGATTGGAATTTTTTTTTAGATATTATTTCAGCTGGAGTAAATCTAATAATTAAATTGAATGAATTTTCTATTTGACTTAATTATCATAATTGATTACACCAATATTATAAATTAAACTGAAATTGACTTATATTTTATATCATTTAAAATCACTGTAAATTAATTTAAATTGTATAAATTCTCTTTTTTTATTTACAAAATTAGTATTTAAACAAAATTTATTTATTTATATTTAAAGCTTTTAATAATCTTTTTGTTTATTAAAATTAGATTTTATTATCAGTTCAAAATATTTTTTTATTTTAAAATTTAATATTTTTATCAAATAAATTCAAATTTTATTATATATTTAAAAATAAAATGAATTAATGAATACAATTTATTAGGAAGTCAATAATTATTTTTGATATCAAATAAATTAATTTATAAATTTAATCACGCTTCTATTTATTATAAATATTACTTTTTATATTACTAATTAATTAAAATTATAAATCATAAAAGTAAATTTAAATAAAATTAATTTATATTAAATATTTTAATAGATTTTTAGAAAAATTATAATATAAACTTTAATGTTAATTAAATAATTTCAATTAGTTTAATTTACTATTTAAAATACCTTAAACTTAGTTATTTATTAAGCTATGAGAGGACTATTTATTTTTTGTATTAGTCAAAATTTAATTTATTTTATTATTTTAATTATTTAATTTATTTAAGTTAAAATTTAATATTAAAATTAAAAATTTTATATAAATATTTTTTACATTTATGAATAAGACACTTTTCAAATTTGATAAAACTTATTTTAATTATATTATTTATATTTTAAGTGATTATAAAGCGAGGATAGCGAGGGGGAGGGAAGGGTTTTGAGAAATTATTCAAAACTCATCTATGATAATATTGTAATATTATTTTCTTAAAAATAGATAAAATCGATTATTATATAATTAGGATCACTCATTATTTAAAGATGTTTAAAAAAGCAAAATGTATTATTTTTATATAAATAATTAGTTATTTGCTATTAATAAAACATTTTGTATATAATATTAGACAGTTTAAATATTTAAATAAATATTCAAATAATCATCTCTTTTAACCATTCTTTCCCTTTCCCTTTACCTTATAATTTTTATAAAATTTCATTTAAATTTATTTTTATTTTAATAGTCATTTAAATATTTTTTAAGGATGAAAATCCAATAAATGCTTTTATTAATTATTATGAAAAAGTATCCATTAAATTAGATTAATATAATATCTTACTCTAGTATATTATTAATTCTATAATTTTGAATTATTGGCTAACTATTGGAATAACCATCACTAAGCATATTTATTTGTGGATAAATATTTTTCTTCCAAAAATCTTATTTTTAAATGATTATTTTTAATATCTAAATAAAATTATTTAGCACTGCAAATAAACATAAGTTAGGCTTAAATAATTTAAAGTATGTTCATTAATTTATTTTTACTATTGTTAAAAAATTTGTGTTATAATTTTTTTAGCTTTCATAGTCATTAAATTTAAATGTATTTTGTTTTTAATTATGTTCCCTATTTTTAATGCAAATAAAAATTTTATAATATAATTTTTAAATATTGCGTTAAGATAATTATATATAAATACATCTAATAATTAATTAGTGTTAAGGAAAATGATAAATAATCCTCAAAATATATTTTTAACTAAGAAGAGAAATAAATTATTTTATTTAAATGGTGTTTTAAAATAAACTTACATGATGAATAATTACATAAAGATGATAGTATAAATGAATTGATATACAATTGAAATTCTATTTAAGTTAGATATATTTATTTTATTGTAATTGATTGATAGTTTTCAAAAATATAAATTTATTAATATTTATTTGAATAGGGTTAATAATTCATTAATATGTTTTGTTTATTGAGTGTTTTTTAATTTCATTAATAATTAATTTTAAATTTATTTTTTACAATTTAATCAAAACTTTATTTATTTATTTGATTAATTAGTTAATAGTATTTTAGAAAGGTCAGTAGGATTTAGTTGTTAGGCCTTGATTTAATTTGATTACACTTTTAGATTGGTTATAAATTCAAGTAAAAAGATATTTTCAAAATTAATAAAGTATATTTAAAGAGTTATCATAGCTATTTATTTTAGTAATTAAAGCTATTATTAATAAATTGTTAAAATTGTAGTTATGGTTGTTATAATTAGTGTTAAAGCTTTTAAAAATCTTGGTAGATATTTAAACTTAACTGATTATCAATTTAAAAGAGTTGCTTTAAATAATTAATGATATCAATAATTTATACATCTTAATTTAAAAAATGGTTGTTCTTAATATTTAGTCATACAAGCATCATTGTCAAAGACCTGAATTTAGTTTTGATTACACTTTTAGATTTATTATAAATTCAAGTGTTATTTTCAAAATTATTAAAGTATATTTAAAAAGTTATCATAGCTGTTGATTTAGTAATTAGAGCTATTATTTTGATTAAATTGTTAAAATTATTGCTATGGTTGTTGTAATTATTATTAAAGTGGTTGAAAGTTTTGGTTGATATTGCAATTTAATTGGTTGTCAATTATGAGAAGCTTTAAATAATTAATAATATCAATATTTTTAAAAATTGATTAAGTTTATCTAAGATTTGCATCTTAATTTAAAAATGATTGTTCTTAATATCTAGACATATAAGAACTATTATCTAAGGTTCCTTGGATGTTATACAATAATTAATTATTTAAGTCATATTGATTAAATGTATTATGGTTTATTTAATTTATTTCTGGTTATTGAGTGAAAATGTTTCTTTCTGGTTATTAGAATTGACAATTCTATATTTAGTTAGAAACACTATCTTAAAATTCGCTTCTATTTTCAGAAATAGAAAAGCATGGTAATGGTTAGGTTTATTTTAAAGGAGATCTGGCTTTCTTTTCAAATTTTATGTTTTATTCGGTTTCTATGTTTGCTAGAATATTCGAGTCAAATGAAATAGATGACTTATTGTTATTTATAGAGTCATTTTTAGTACTGGTTTTCATTATCTTTTAAGGAGAAGCTGATTGAGATAAAATATTGTAGTCGGCATTCGATTTAGCATTTTTAACACTCAGATCTTAGTCATTATGAGAGTACACATTATTTACTAATGCTTTGATTGAGGTTACTTATATACTTGAAGATTACCTATTAAATTCAAACACTTATTTGATGCTTTTCTTTTGAATTTCTTCGAATTTGGTGATGTTTGATTCATGACGAAGAACAAAGAAGGACTCAACCTTTTGTAATTTATTTCTAATGTTTAGTAATACTTTAGTTAACTCATAGTAAGCTCTCTTATAGTTGTCAATGAATCCCTAATTTTATAGTAAAAGATATGTATTTATAATGAGTTAATTGTGTATTATTATAATGACAATAATTATAATTTTGTGCGCAACATCATAAATTGAATGATATTATTGTGACATCTAAATTATCAATTTAAAAATTAAATTGTAACATAATTTGATATACGTCATATTAATTAAAATTAATCATTCTTGGTATGTTGAATAGAAGATTGAATTATTTTATTTAATAATAATTAAACAATCACCAAAAATTATAAAATTATTACCTCCTTCTATAGACATACGTATGAATTGTCTTTCTTTAAGCGATTCAGTTCCTGTTCGGAGAAGCAAAGCTTGACTTACTTATTTTTAAGAGGTTTAAGGTATGACTCAACCTTTATATAAAAGAATAAATTTTAGTATTTAGAAATCTAAAGATAAAATTTATCATGTGTAATGATAAATTAGTAACAGAAATTGATTTAAAAGTGTAATCTAAGATTGTTACAAAAAGTCAAAAAGTGAACAAAATAAACAAATAAATAAATTGATTGATTGATAAATATATTTTTACTTTTCTAATTTGCTCTTTTTCTAAGCCATCAGTGTTGAAATGTAATATCACTACTTGTTCCTCTTATTGCATAAATGCTTCAATAAGTGTTTCTTGGAAGCTAATTATTTGATCTTTGCCCTATATTAAATAAATATTTATAATCAGATGATGCATTAACGATAAAAGAAAAAGATATTTAATAAACAAGAAGTTAAATTTAGCTCAGTATTAAATAATATTTTTTGAGATACTTTACTTTCATATGTTGAAAATCAATAAGAAATAAAAATATTCGTTTTTTTTTCCATTTTTAGATTAATAATATAATTTTTACTAAGATTTAGTTTTGTTATAATTCTTAAAAAAAATGGGTGGTAAGATATTTATAGTTTTGTTTTGGATGTGATGTTGATCATTTATTATTGAAAACAAAATTTTGTTTTTAATTTATTTTTTGTTGGATGTAAACGTTGAAACTAAATCTGCATCATCATTGCGCTCATCAATCAAAGAAATTAATTGAAAAATACAATTTTCGATTAAAAGATAGATAGATAGGTATGTGGATAAAAAAGTAATTAAAGATATTATCTATCAATAAAATTTGTATAATTTAATTTCCAAAAGGAAAAAAAATAATTAGCAAGTGTGAATGGTTTGGAAGTTTGGGGATGATCTACATTAAGACATTAAGAAGTAAGTGAAATATCTATTGAAACTTGTTTAATTTTAATTTATTAGATAAATAATTTATCAAATTTTTTATATGGATAACAAAATTTAATTTTGTTACATCGTATGAGCTACCATTATTAATAAATTTTTATTTACAGATTATTATAAAAGAAAAAATTAAAACATTTAAATTTAAGAGTAACACTCAACTCGTCATTAAAGAGTTATGGGATAAAATTAAAATTAAATTGTATATTTATATGATTGCTAAACTTTGTTCTAGAAATATGTAATTGGTTGTTATAGATTATGTATGCTATAAAGTTCTACAAATATTTCACTATTAATTCCATCAAAAGAAAGGGTAATCGCATTTAATTTAAAAGAGAAGATAAGTTTATATTTAGATAAGATTCTAATTTTGTTTATTTGCGATATCAATTTGATGGCAAATCAAAAATTAATACTTAAAAGTAGAATAAAAGTGTTTATAATATTTTAAGAAATGTGAGTTTTATGTTTTGAGCTTATAAATTTTTAGCTTAAAAGTGTTCATTTATCCGTATAAAAAAAATTGTTAATATTTTTGTGAGGAAAAGTTTGTTAAATAAAATATTGTATTTAAAAGGAATTGCTTACAAGTTTTTCTGCTTTCTATCTCTTGAGACTGCATTTGTAATAAATATTAAGAGCACTAGGAAATCTGCCAAAAAGATAAAGCGGGTGAAAAATCTTTATTATTTAAGTAAATAGTGTTTTAATAAAAATTGAATAAATTAAACAAAATAAAATTAGATTCATGCTTAAGATCATTTATTAAATATCTTAGAACTAAAAATGTTGAAACAAAATAAATTTTGTAATATTGTAAAAGATTATTGCTGATTATGATGATATCAATGATACTATTTCTTAATGGGGTAATTAATTTAAAATTAATTAGTTAAAAGTATTACTTTGTGTCTTTCAGAAGCCTTAGACAGGAAGTCTTTAAGATCTACAATCCCTTAATGACCATCATTTGCAACGGTGTCTAGATATTTTGGTAAGAAGGGCTCCATTAAAACAGAGAATGACGCCTATTCATTTAAAAGGTTATTTATTTAATGAGTGAACAAATAAAAGAATTAAGGAAAGAAAAAATGAATGAATGAAGATAAAAGAAAGAAAGGAGCAAAATAGAAAATAATTAATTAATTTTTTGTTGAGATAGATTTGAAAAGATATGATAAATATTAAAATATTATCAGTAACAAGTTTAAATATAAATCTATTACGCGAGATTGTCTAGATTTCTTACGAGCACTGACTGTAATTGGGTGGGAGAAGTAAATATCATAAATTTGTCTAGTATTTTAGGCAGTTAACTTATAGATATATATGTATATCCTGAATTTAATAATATTTTCTGGGTTCTAGTTGTTGAATATTAAAACATGATTATTTAATTTGCATATTTAAATATTTAGTACGATATAATTAATAATTGCATCATCCTCTTAAATTAAAAAAATCTAATGAACTATTCACTTTGCTGTTATTTTAGCAAGTCCCCCAAATTTAAATATTTATTTGATCAACATTTAAACTGTTGGTTGAGTTTGTTTTTGTTTACTCTTTTAATCGAAAAACTCTTATATTCACAAACATTTTTTCAGATTTTACCATTTATTTTTAAGCTTTTACACTTATTTTAAGCTTTTACATTATCTAAATGCTCTCATTATTTGCTTAATAATTTATTAATTTTTGCTTTTTGCAGACTTACAGCAAAGAATTAATAATTGATTGATTGCTTTTATAGATTTATTTTTTGAATAGTATTATTTTGCAGAAGTAAAATAAGCAATTTAATTATTTCAGGCTTTTTAAAGAATCTCCAAATACTTTTTTTCCTCTAATTGTGAAAGTAAGTGAGAGAATGTGTTTAATGTAAATTTAAATTGATCAATTAAAAGATTTAAATAAATGTTAAGCAGTTTTTGGTTGTCTGTGTAATTTGATTATGGAGTTATAAAGAAAAAGCTTTATAAGAAAAGATACTATGGTTAAAGATGCTTTGTGAATTATTAATATGAAAAAATGCTCAAAATTAGATAAAATGTGCATAATGATGAGCTATTGTTTGCGACAGTTTTAGAATAGGTAATTTAAAAAAGGTGGGTACCTTGTTATATTTTTTAATATTTCAGAATTTTAGTATAGAATTAAATGAAAAGGAGGGGCTAAAAATGAAGGAATTGTTAGAAATTGAAATGACTTGCTTAACTTTGTTAAAAAATGAAATAGAACCAACCTTCTTATGAAAAATTAATTTGAATAAAACTTTAAAGGGGTAAATTAATTGGAAAAAAAGCGAAATATTTTTGAATTTTAGTATAGGCAAAATTGAGTTCAAAAGATCAATTTTTAATTAAGATTGAAAGTTTCTAAAATAAAAAAGGTAAGCAAAATTGCACTCAAAAAAATGAGCTTTTCTTTTTTGAATTTTGTTCAATAGCTTAACATTTGTTTTCACACAATTTTATTTAAATTTGTTGGATATTTGTCGAAAAGTGAAAAATTTTATTTTATTTCTGATCTAAAATTAAGCTCTCCTTATTATTTGTAGATGTATGCCACCAACAAATATCAAAAATAAGTAAGTAAGAACGGTATTTTCATCAACAAAAAAAGGGAGAAAAATATTAATTAAAAAGGGAATAGAAAGGATTAAAATAAATTAATAATTAAAACAGTATAATTTTGAATGAGTCGTCATATGAGTGTCAATACGTTTTTAAATGATGAAAAATTTTACAAATTAAGAGAAAGACGACAATGTTTATTGCTAATAATTCTAATGTGCGGTTGTTAAAATAGAATAAAAAAGATATTTTAGTATTAAAAGTGTCAATTCAAATAACTATATAGAATATATTTAATCTATTAAAATTTGTAATTTTAAATGGGGGGACGCTATGTGTGCAAAGTTAGCAATGAAAAAATTAGCAAAATTAAGCTCATGTTGTTTATTATTTTAGGAAATTTAATGTTTCAATTTTGTGTTACGCTCAATCAATTATTAGGAACTAAATTAAATTTTTAGTCTGTGATATACTATATCAAATAATATTTAGACTTGATTTGTTAAAAAGATTGTTGTTTAATAATTACAGATAAAAATTTAACAAATTTGCTTTCAAAAATAATCTTGATTTTTTTATTATATTCAAAACTTATACTTTACTAAAAAATTAAGTTTTTTTTGTGTGGACAAAAAATTAAAGCTGAAGCAATTCAAATTATGTAGTAATAAAGAAGATGCCAGACGGATTAAATTTGCAATTAAAATTTCCTGAAAAATGAATAATTTTATTACTTGGTTGTTCTAGCCGCTAGGAGATTTCGCGATTTCTGACTCTAAATACCCAGTAGAAGAAAATTTTAGTGATGAAAATTTAACAATTTTATCCAAGTTTTATAGGGTATTAATAGTTTTACCACATGTAGAAATGTTGTTATTGTGAGTTATACTATTAACACTATTAGTGTTCAAATTATTATTCCCTATTTTTTTAGCACCTGAATTATTTTCAAGTTGTATTTCTATAAACTGGCCATTTTCCTTCTTTGCCCAACATTTCATTTCAATTTCAAAGGCGCCATTTAGTTGCTTAGGATTTGGGGAATTGTTGCTTTCTAGCAGTTTAACTTGCATTTAGGGAATTACTATGTTTTTGTGCCATTTTTGGGTTCCTCCTTTAACGAAAAAATTATCTTTATTTTAGATAATTTCAAATTAGTAAGGGTTTATTTGCTCATTCTAAAATGCAGCAGAGTAGCCACTTGCTGCTCCTACCAAATTACGTAAGCAGCCTTGCTCTTCAAGGGATTTTCTTACAGTTGGATAGTCCATATGTTCAGTTTTATTACTGAATGGAATAGAAAATTAATAATTTTCTATCAGTTTTGCAATTTCATTTTAGCAATTATCCATTTTAATAGGTGGTTTATATAGATAATTTTTTTTCAATTTAATTTATTTTTTTCAATTTATTATTGTTTTTAATCAAAATTTGTTTCTCTGTTTTTGATTAGTTAATATTTTTACTAATTCATTTTTATTTAATTTGGATGAATTGTTTAATAAATATAGATTATGTTAGTAATAAATCAATTTTTACTTTGAGGAACTCTTAGACATTCCTAACTTTTTTCTTGCCTACCCGTTATCCGCAAATTAAAAAGTTGATTTTGTTTAAACTGATAAATTTTATTGTGTTTTTATTTCTGATAAATTTTTAATTCTTAAATTAGATTAGATATTTATTACAATATTTATATATTTATTATCCTTAATTATAATTTAAAAACAATCATTTTAGTAATTAGCTACCCTCTAAGTATCAAGCACTTTCTCTTTATTGATTTATTTCTTTGTCATTCTCTCTCTCTATCAGTATATTCATTCCTATTGCATACAGAATAAAATCCAATCAAAGAAAGTATCAACTTTTAAATTAAACATTTAAAAAAACACTTTTAATGCGTACACAGACGATAGCAATTAATAGCTACGAATTATTTCACTCTCAAATCAACTACAAATTTATCCAATTTTTCTCTTTTCCAGCTAAAACCAGTATTTTTATTTAACTTCAAAATAGCAAAAAAAGCATTTTTATTTAAGAAATCTATCAAGAACATTTTAAAAGTCAAGGATTATTATTAACAATCAATGAGAGTAATACTAAAATTTAATAATTCCTACATGTAAATATATTCACACAATAGATATAATCTATTTTCGTAAGTTAATGCGTGAAGCTGTTGATTAAATTAATTCTGTGTTTTTAGAAGCAAAGTAACCTCAGCAGATCTTTGCATTAATGTGTAACTACGCCCTATTCTTGATTTAAAATTATTAGACAAATTAACGTGCCTTCCTAAAATGAAGTATAGCTTTCTGAGAAAGTTCTATTTGCTCGAAATATAATATTACATGGAAACAAAAGATGACGAATGGCCACTAAATCAGTCTTAGATGATAAGTATGTTAAGTTAGGCCCCTCAGCTTAATAGGGAAGTTACAGC
Organism: Tetrahymena thermophila SB210; assembly: GCF_000189635.1. Lineage (NCBI taxonomy): Eukaryota > Ciliophora > Oligohymenophorea > Hymenostomatida > Tetrahymenidae > Tetrahymena > Tetrahymena thermophila. The sequence continues at coordinate 93,170 of NW_002476555.1, forward strand.
TATTGCTTGATTTATTGAATCAGAAATGTATCTACTGAATAAAGGAAATTACATGATCACAAGCAATTTTATGATTTATTTTACTTAACTATTTCTGGGAAAAAGTTAGAAAATAAATCTTCTAATTTTGAAAAAAGCTAGTAGAAAGAAAGGAAAAACTCTACATGAAATATTATTATTCTTACAGACTAAGATATCAATCAACCATATAGAGAGAAAAATACTTAAATTTTAAATTACTTACTATCCCACTCAACAAATTAATTTATTTGTTTTCTATCTTCACAAATATCCCCTTCCCACAAAATAAAGTTGAAAAAAAGCAATTTATTTAATTATTTTGTTAATAAGCTAAAGAATATATTTAGAAATCTATAAAAAAATTGATTAATATATTTACTGCGCTATAAAAATTGAATTAACAAATGAAGACAGAAAGATCAAACCAAAATAATAAAAAGTTTACTTCTTTAAGTGTATTTTGCTTGCAAATAAAACATCGAAAATTAATTCTTTTATATATATTAATTGACCATAGCAAGAACAAAATAAAGGAAAGAAATAATTTTTTCCTTTTATTTGTAAAGCTTTTTGAATGGATAGATATATTACTTTAGTTGCTTTATTTATTTATTTATCTATCTATCTATGTTAATAATTAAAACAAAATCCAATTCCCCCTCGATTATTCAATTTATATCTTATTTTTATTTCAATAAATCTATTTACCTATTTTTTAATGCTATTAAAAGTAGGAAAGTCGAAAAGAGATTTAAAAGAAGTAAAAATTTGTGGTCTGAGAATTGAATTTATCAAATAATATAATGAACTTCCTTATTAGAGATTGATAATGTTTAACTAAATTAAGGGCGATATTCGGAAAAATTAAATTGATTATAGTTTTAAAAAGGGGGGTCTTGTTTGTACTAAGTAAAATACTTATTAAATATAAGGTCTTCAAATAAAATTACTTTTTAAAGATTTAATGTAATGTAGAATATAATATTTATTTGCTAATAGCAACCTTTAATAGATTCACTTGAAATTCAATGTAATCACTTTTCAAACTATGTCTCCAAATATTTTGAGTATCATCACATTAAAATCAATTCAATTACTAAAATAATAAAATTGATTTCGATTGACAATTCAAATCTGAAAATTTTGTTCACTCTTTCGGAATAACGAAATCATTATTTTATAATTTATAATAATGTTTAAAACTTGTTGCTTCAAGCAATGATTTAATTAAAATTTTGTGTGAGAAATAAATAGATTATGGAGTGCAAACATTAAATAGGTTTTTTGTTTTTTTGGTTGATTGAATGATTAATTGATTGATCAATCTAGCATATAACATCAGTACATGGAACAGATAAACAATTATTTGTTCTATTGAATTATTTATTACGCTTTAATTTAGCGAATGTCAGAGAAATTTGAAATATTATTTAATAATCTCTATTAGACTATCAAGATAAATTCAAATAAGTGATGCATATTCGTAAGTGCGCCTTTACATCGTCATTCACTTAGATATATGGAATTATTAGTAAAAATTTAAGAAGCATCTTATAAAATTAAAGTTGAAAGCCATTATTTAATGCTCCTTTACTTCTTAGCTTTAAAAACATAACCTAGATTTAAGGTAAATATAATTTCCTCCATTAATAATTTAGATGTACATATTTACTTTTTATTGTAAAATAATAGGATTTAACTTCAAAAACAAAATACTCTTTATGCCAGTAATCTCTAAGAATATGTGCATTTAAGTAAAAGCAAGAAGTTAATTTTTAAAAAGATCTTAAAATATTTCTTATATTAAAGATTTGTTGGTTCTAGTTATAAATACAAGTTTTTTATAATAACACTTTGCTTAATCTGATAGAAAAGTATAAATCGAACTATATGATGATTGCTTTTAACCTTTTATTATGTATCAAAATAATTTTTGGAAAAAACTAACTGCATTTATTGATTTCCTGATTAGAATTAATACTTGAGTGAGAGGGAGATAAATAGTTATTCCATCCAACCAATTAATCTGAGAATTCGAACAATTTTTAAATATCTTTTGTTATAATTATTAAAAATCTCGAATGTAACTATTACTAATCTTTCACTTTTATAATTATTTTTTATATTTTTTTAATCTACTAATATTTTTTATCCAATTTTCCTAAGATACTCCTCTAAAAAAAGAATGAGATTTCAATTACATCTATTTACTACCAACTTTTGTCATAATCAATATTATTTTCCTAGAATTATCTGTAAGTTGTTGTTTCAAACTGTGATATAATAATACTTGAATCTCTTATGTTTTTTAGGTAAATTCACTATATTAACCAATACTTTTTAAATTCAAATAACTTAATTTACTAAAAAAAACGAATATCTATAGAATTAAACCAGTAGGCATCATAAACACAAAATTAATTTATGCGTACTTATATTTTATTTATCGCTCTTCTATTGTATATATATCGATAAAAAAAATCCTATTCAAGGAATAACCACAAATAATTTACCTAAATTTTATTAAATTATATTTTCAAAATATTGATGCATTTAAATAAAGAAAAAACTAGTAATTAATGCTTTTCATCAACCAATCAATTATAATGTTTGTTTTAATTTCACAAAAACACTTAATAAATAAATATATGCATACACATTCATTATTTGGAAAAGAGTAACAAGATAAAATCAGCAAAATAAATTATAGAAAATAAATAATTGAGATTGAAAATCAATAGAGTTGAATTTAAAAAGTTATGAATTTTACAAAAAAAATTTCATAAAGTAAACATTTTATTATAACTAATTTATTAAATTCTTGAGTATTAGTTTTTTTTTTTTTATGAGATATAAGAGATTATGTATATTTGTTTAGTATCTTAATTTGTTTTTTATCAATTTAGTTTTATATTTAGATAACTCTTACTTTTATAAGAAATGCTACCATTTTTGAAAAAACAGATTTTCGTTTGGTTTGATTTTTAAAAAAAGTTTATATATGTAATGAATTATTATTTACTTATTTAATAAATAGCATCGGTTGTTGTTATAAATTGTTAGAAGGATTTTGATTTTGGCTATTTGGTTCACATTTTAAATATATAGAGAAATATAAATATTATATAATTCTAAAAAAAGTAATTATTTATTAAAATCCTTAAAAATTACATTTTCATTTATGAAAGTTTAATCTATTTCAATATTTTGTAAGCAATTAAAAACATAATGTCTAATAATCTTTCGCTTTGACACTTTTTACTTTTTTGATTTATATTCTAAATAGCTTTAATTTAAAATCTCTGAAATAGCAAAATATTCATTTGTTTCTTTCAAATATTGATTTATCTAAATATTTTGTTTTTATTTGAAAATAAATTAAAATAAAGCTTTCAGATTAGACAAAAATTCGAGCAAATTTCTTAAGTATTTTAAAAAGAATACCTAAAACCATTTTTTACAATAGAAAATTATCATAGAAACGAATTCGTAAGCCTTTTTTAAAGGTATTTTATTTAGAATAATCTTTAAAGTTCTATTAAAATGGACAAACCAAAGACATACTTTTTTTTATAAAATTGTTTGTTTTTCTCAAATATTAATATAATAATACATTTTATTAAATTTAACATTTATAAATTTTTAAAGAGGTAAATAAAAAGTTGCGTTAGAATTTTCTCTAAACTCATAGAAATAAATTAAAGAAAAAAGGAAAAATATTTATTTCTAGGACAATCAAAATGCTAAAAATTGATTATAATGCTAAATTTAAATAAGAGAGAAATGAAAAAATATTATTTAAAAATAGCTCTATAAACAAATACATATATAGAAATGTTTATCGCAGAAAACAACAATCAATCAAAGAAATCAATAGGTTAATTAATTTATAATAATAATAATAATAATAATAGATAAACAATACGAGACTTGAGTAAAAGTAAATTAAAAGAACTTTAATATAAAACTAATAATTTATTAGATGACGCCAGCCTGTTGAGGTTGACTACATCTATTAGATATATTAGGGTGATGTATTAGTAATTTAAAAACAAGTAATTATTAAAAGTATTGCATAATTTATTCTTTTTAGCTTTAATTTTTAACTAATGATTAGCTGATCAAAATCTCTTTCAATCTATTTTATATAGTTTTGAATGAATTCTTTTTGCTTTCAATTTATCTATATATTATTAATTTGTTAATAAATGAATCAATCAATCATATTTTTTGTTTTGGCTGCCCTCTGTTGGTGTGGTGGTTTCCTCAGCCTTATTTGTTTATTTTTCTTTTCTTGGGAAAATAATACTTTCGTATTCTTTTACATCTCTAAAACCGCTTTCTGAATTCTTCTTGTTAGGCATAGCGGCAAGCATGATGTCTTTCACTTTGCGAGCATATATTTTCCAATCATCTTCTTTATCGTGTGAAAGATTAAGATGATCAGGATAAAAGGTGTTGAATTCAGTTACAGATAAGTTATTCTTTAGTTGGCAGAAAACTAAAAGTACATTTATTCCCTAACCTAAGACATCTAGAGCTACATTTACATGACGAATAGGATACTAAAGACAGAAAATTTTTACAGGAAGTAGATTTTCAAATGCACCTTTTTTGAATGAGATCAAATGGGTACCATTCGAAGTTGTGCCTTCAGGGAAGATAACGATTGGAGGGAAGTTTTTGCCTTCTTTTATACCTTCTCCACGTGCGCGAATAGCATCTCTGACTTCATGCTTGTTTTCATTGCTTTCACGATCTACAAAAATACATTAGAAGGCTTTTGCAGCAGCACCAAAGAAAGGAATATTTTAGACGTCCTTCTTAGAGAGGTAGGAAGGGAAGTGAGAGCAACTGCAGAAATACATAATGTCAATCCAAGTAACATGATTTGAAACAATAATAGGAGCACGATTGCTCTTTCCACTACGTAAGTTATGAGAGAGAGGATACTCTTTATCATAATCATGAATTTAAGCGTTCTTCTTATCGATCCAGTAAATGCCACAGCAGAAAAGAATAATACGGGCAATTACTCTAGAGACATAGACAATGCTATTGCGTTTCCATGTAGGATATTCTTCCTTGTGAGCATTTGGCTTGAAACCTACCAAGACAAATAAAAACAAGGTTAAGAAGATCATAACGACAACAACTATGGCAACTCTAATTGGAAGGAGAAATATACCACAAAAGTACATTTCTTTAACATTCCATAGCTTTCTCTCAAAACGTTCGAAAGGTTTGAAACGTTCCTCTAAATTAGGATCAAGTTCTTCAGTAAATTTAAGAGTCTTGAACACTACTTTGTTGATTACATTTACAATATAGAATGACCAAGCTCCAAATATGGCAACTCCAATAATAAATCCTATCATATTTCACTATTAAATTTTTTCCTTGAAAATTTGTGTACCTTGATTGAACAAATATCCTTTTTTTATATAGAAATAATTTGTTTTTTTTTTAATTATTGCTGATTTTCTAAGAAAGTACCTCTATTAGCTAGCTATCCTGTTTATATGTTTTTTATTTAATATTTATTTTATTAGAATAGTAAAATAAGTCGAAAATTAATTTTTCTATTTATTATTTCTTTTGAAACCAACCAAACGAATTCACATTCAATTTCATCAAAAATGCAAATTTAAATTATTCATGTTTCCACGATATTTATCAAAGCGATATTAAGATTTAAAAGAATAAACTAGTCTATATCATTGTTGAGGGAATTCTCAATTTTTATTTAATTTTTTTTCATTTTACTTTTGTATTTAATCTTTTCAAGTCTGCCAAGCTATGAAAAGTGTGTAATAAAAATGCAAGCTAATTATAATACTTATTTATCTCTTTTTTATAAATCAGAAAAAATCAACTTAATCAAAAATAAAAAATGGAATTTTCTAGATCTATTTTTAATAAAAATCATTATTGAACTATTAGAAACCTAAAAATTCTTACAATATTTTTTAAATTTTGAAATAATATTTTAAATTAAAATAATTTTTAATATCCAAAAATTTCAGAAATATTTCTGTTTTTGAAGATATATAAAATTTATTTTTATGTGTTCCTTTGTTTTTAATTAAATTTGTAAAAATTATTTCAAAACTTTATTATTCAAATAAATAAATTACAAAATCTTTGCTTCAGATGAAGAAAATATTCATTTGCAATATTATATAATTTTGCATATTTTGTCATGGAAAAAAAATTCTAGTATTTAAATCAACATTTCAATAATATATTTAAAAACTTATGAGAAAAGAAAAATAAATCCTAAGCTGAGCAGAAATATTAGATTTCTGATAATTAAAAAGAAATTTATTCGCTCTGGTCTTAAAATTTAAACATGTTGGTTGTAAAAATAAAAACCTTTTGAACATTTTGATAATAGAAACATCATAAAAATTTAGTTTGACTAGCTTTTTGATTTCCAAAAAAAAAAATTTAATCTTATGGTCAATAATTTACGCTTGCATGATCCTGTTCATATGTTAATATTTTAACTGGTGAATTGATATTAGATAAATAAAAATGTATGATACATTATTATTTAAAATATGATGAGTAAATTCGAATAGAAAAAAATAAATTTTACTAATTAAAAATTCGTATTTTTGTCAATAGAAAAATTTATTTAAATAAAAAGAGTATCTTATAGGTAAAGACTTTTTCGTTTGATTATAGCCACTCATGCTTTTGTTTTTAATGAATTTTACAGTCTTTTTCTTTATTTGTAAAACAAATTAAAAGTAATCCTTAATTTGGAATGAAAATACAATTTCTAATAAAAAATACAAAAAATGTACTCTTTTTCATTCATACAAACTTGATTGTAAAGATAGTTATTTATGGTAAGCAATTAATGTATTTTTTAATATACTATTTTAATTATCATCTTAGTAAATTCTTTAATGGGGTCTCTCTGAACTAATTTAGATAACAAAATTTAAATCTCTAGGAATTTGAAATTAAATAGCGTTTTTATCTTATTTTTTTAAAATTCACATTTAACTGTATTCTGTCTGAATGATCAATCAGATGTAATTGCAATATTAAACCAAATAAAAATTATAAATTATACATTTCCTTATATTTTAGTAAAAGGAAATTTATAATTAACTTAAGTGGTCGAGATTATTTATCTTTTTGAATTAGATCAACTGTAAAAAAATTATTTAAAAAGTATAAGCTAATTTTTATGATAAGACTATTATCAATATATTAATAAATTTATCTAACAATTTTTTTACATCAAATAAAACCAAATATATCTAATTTTATATTATATTAAGTATATCTTTTGATTACACTTCCAATACATCTGTAACTAAGTGCGTTTGTCAGAAAAATATTACTAATCTTTACATTTTAAATAAGTACAATATTATTTTTTTTCTATTTAGAACTTCTGCTTTTCCAATTATTTTAAGCTAAAAGCTTAACTTAGTATTATCTACTATATTTTATTTTAAAAAGACTTACATTAGTTTTACTGTTAAACTATATTTTTAAGGTTTTTATTGTTAAAAAGAGAAGAAACACCTTTATTTATTTCAAGGCTCTTTAAAAAGATGATTTATTTTTCATATTATGCTAATATTTATATTTTTTGATAAGTATAATTCAAACAGTTGCTATATTTAAGCAAAAACAAAAGTTACAATTGAAACACTTGCATATCTTTTATAAAGCATCATTTGAGAAGATATTAATTAATACGAATTATTTTTAATTAATATTCAACGAGCTTAATCTTTTAATTTATTTATTAAAAAGTGTATGCTTATTTGTATAAATAACTTAAATTATCAACAAAAGAAATAATGAACTAATAAAAATATGATTGTTATGGAGGAAGGTTTGTTGACTAAAACTATTATGGAGAGAATTAAGTATCTAAATAACTCTTTTACACAAATTCACTATAAAAGATACTCATTGAAATACTCAAATACTTTTTTTTAGTAATATTTACATTCATTTTAATTTAATACTTTTTTTTGTTAGTACTAATTATTTTTGTTGTAAGCTAATATTATGAGTATTATCGTTCAACTGCTTTACTTCAAATTATTTTTTCTCCTTCTAATATTTACTGTAATTCTATTTAAAATTTTTGAAATTTGTTGGTTGTGCTTCTTAAAGGGGTAAGAAGAATTACTTTTTCATACAGTAATCAATATCGCTTAAATGTGTGGTAGCCCAATCAGTTTTCTTTAACTTTTTTAATATTTTTCGTTTGTGGTTTTTTACAAAATGTTATTCAACTTTAATAAAATTTATTTTTATTAGCCTAATTAACAAGCAATAAGGAAATAACTTATTACCATCTACTTAACAACCCTATAAGTAAATCATTTAAATTATTTTCAAGCAAAACAATTTTGTTCAAGAATAAATGCGAATAAATAATCCTATGATAATGAATCCTATATAAAAATAACTAAGATTACCGATATGTAAAAAAATGTATTAATATTTTAAATTTTTTGCAAGCATAAAGCTCGTGCCAGCTTGAAATACATATCAAAAACTTAGTTTTATTCAAAAACATTACTTAAAGATAAAAAATTAAATAGAAATATGATCTTTTTTTGATAATAAAGATAGATCTATGTATTAAATTGCATTAAAAATGTGTAATTTAATAATTTCAATTATATTATGATGGGAAAAATCTTTGAATTAATTACAGCTGTCTAAATAAAAAACATGAATTTATCATTTATTTGTGTGAAATTTGCTTTTTAATAATAGGAAAGTCTATATGTTTTTTTGACAATAAATTCTTTGAAAATAAAGAAATGTAACATTTTATATTCTACCGTAAGTCTAAGAATTTCAAATAAATAGAGTTATAAATAGTATAGTGTTATAAGATATAGTAAATTACTGCTTTTAATAATTCTTTGAATGTTCTTTATCTTCGAAGTAATACAATTTTTATTAACCACAAAAAGGAAAAAAAATTTATTTCTATATTGATTAATTTTAACATCGCTAACTTACGTTACCAAAAAAAAATAAATAAAACAAATTCATTTGAGATCTGCCATCAATCGAAAGGTTTAATATTTGCAAAAAAACTGTTTTTTTTCATAATATAATTTAATGTAAAACAAATTTCAATATGTTTCTTTCGATTTCAGAGTTTTAGATTATTCTTATTATAATGATTTTGTTGTATATTATTTTTAAAAATGCATTTAAGGTTTTAAACAATTTATCCAAAAAATTTTGTGTTTAGTTGACGATAATTGCAACTAATAAAGCATAATTTGCTTTGTTTTTGTTAAGAAGCATAATCATGTGGCCAAGTTATGTAACCTTAAAATAAAATTATAATATTTAATTATAAAAGAATCCAAAAATAGGTTTTATTAAAAATTTTTATTAAATCATTCATTAATTCTTTCATAATGAATTTTAAATCATGGTTTATTTATTTAAACATATAATTATCATGGTTTGTGGTATTCTTTTTATAAACCTTCCACATTAAATTAAATGTATTCGATATTTAAATACTATAATATGATTATTTCCTGATAAATTACATGAAATAAAGTAAAAATATATAAATCAGCCTTTTATGAGTTATTAATCTTATTTTTGGTTAATCCAGAAAATTAAATACACAAATAATTCAAAAAAACTGGAAAAATTTAATACTGTTACAGAGAAAAAAAAAGTACAATTAGCTCAATCAATGAATTACTTATTCATTCATTTATTAATTTTAATTTTTACTTAATTTTATTATGATGAGAATATGTACTTACTGCCTTTTATATTAGCTTTTAAGTTTGTTTTTGTGTTGATAATTTATTTGAAATTTATTGAAATTAATATTTAGCTTAATTTTTGTTAAGCCTTTTAGAAAGACTTCATCTAAAGTATCATCCAATCTTTCATTATTGGTTGATTTATACATCCGTCACACACGAGTTATTTCGTAAAGTATCACTGAAGAAATACTTTTTGGGCCATAATTTGGATCGTTTTTGCGATACAAATCAGTTGCTGCCAATTTGACAGATTTCTTATCAGAAATTATCATTTAATGCTACTCACACAATTATTATATTCTATCTTTAGCTTAAATTCCTAGATTTTCAGATAAATCACTGTAAACTAATAAAAAGCGCCCCTTGCGGCTCTTCTTGTTTTCCTTGTTCAAGCATTCCTCTTTTTTATTTATTTAATTATAATTATTAGATAGAAACAAAAAAGCTGTAAGTTATCATACAAATAAATAAAACAAAAAATTAAAAAAACCAAATCTGTTTAATTTAATTAGAATGAATGAATTGATTTTGTGGGGGTGTGTATAAAAAATAAAAATAAGCTTTTATCATATTCCCTATTAACTTACATTCAACAAAATTTATAAAAATAAATAAAAGTTAAATAACAAGAGAATTTTCCCTGTTCATAGAATTGTTCCATAATCTTTTAATTCTTTCTTTGACTAAGTCAATTTAATTATAATTAATACTGAAACTAGCTGCTTACCCTGTTTTGCATGCATGAATTCAACCATTATCTTAAAACTTAACTAAAATCAATATTATTTATTGTTTTATATTCTTTATTTCCAAAAAAAAAAAGGAAAAGTATATTCATTCATTTATTTATTCATCCATTAATTTTAATTTGAGATTTGTAACAAAGAATTGGCTCAAATAACATTTTTAAATTATCCAAACAAAAATTATGGAAAAATAAATGGTTGATTTAGTTTGCAAATTTAAATACTAAAGTAAAGGAGTTTACTTTGAAAATTTTAAAAATTTAAAATATAAAAATTATATAATTCTTTTAGCGTTTATCGAATTTATAAGAACTATTTTATTTTACAGCTTGATTTTTTGATAGAGCCAATTATTCTGGTATTCTTAAATCATTTAAATAATGCTTATGATTTTTATTTTTTAAGATAATTAGATATTTGGGTTACTTTATATTAAATTTTTGATTAATATTCTTAGTTTGATGATAATGATAATAATGATGGTTGATATCATTTTTTATTATTTTAACTAAATTACTTTCTAATAAAAATTGTAAAAAGATGATCAGAAATCATTTCAAGGTAAAAACTATATTTAAAATTTATTATTAGGTGATTTGAAAATATTACATGCAAATTAGAAGCTGCTTTTTAACATTTCTTCTTTTGAGTCATAATTAGCTGCTTCTAAACCACTATCATTTGTCAATGGAGATGCTGCTATCCAGGGAGGATTAGCAATTATTAGGTCATAACTTGTATCTAGTCTATTTATATGGAAATAAATTTTCAATATTTTAAAAATTCAGAAAAATTATTTTTCAAGACTTTTTTACTCATTTATGTTAAATATATAATAAATATTACATTAGAAGTAAAAAAAAAAAAAATTGAACAAATATTTTTCACTTTGTAAAACACAAACTAGTTTTTAAACTTAATTTTGATGTAAATTTTTTCATAGAAGAAAGTAAAAGCTGAGAGATAGATAGATTGATAAATGTGGGTGATGAGCTAAATGTTTTTTCTATTTTATAAGTTATTCAAGTGTAATAATGAACTCAATTTTTTATTAGAGATTTCACTCTTTTAATTTATAGGCTTCTTATAAAAATTGCCTCTTCATACTTACTTATGGGGGAGAGTTATTTATTGCAAACAGAATTTTAATTATCAAATAAAATATTTTTTATTGTAAAACTACAAAATTATAGTTTTATTCTAAAATTGTTACAAAATAATCCTAATTTTGCCTAAAATACTAATTAAAATTATTATTTTCTATTTAAAATAATGTTTGTTTGTAGTTGAAGCATATGAAGATAATAAAAATAAACAAACAAAATAGAAATGGGTTCGTACTAAAAAAAAGTTCTTGCAGTTACTGTATCTATTTATTCTTAAGAAAATACACTTTTATTATAATGTTATATTTTTTTATGTTATTAACTTTATTTAAAAAAATAGGTTGATAAAAGATTACGATAATTTTGCAAATTATATAATTTATTATAATAAATAAAAAATCATAGTTAGATGTTTGTTTTTTGTTAGATATCATTTTTACTAAATGGGTAAATATTTTCAGTATTTATTTATAGAAACATTTAATTATTGATATCAAATAAATCAAAAGTTTATAACCAATTTAAAATCTAACCTACCTACCAACCTACATACATCGTTTATTTTATGATCTTAATGAATATATGTAGATTTTAAAGACTCTAATGTTTAAAGAAATAAATTTGAAACTAAAATAATGTTTGGATAAAAATGATTATTTTAGCTGTTTTTTCAATTTAAATTAAGAAATAAAAATAACAGCACATTGAAATAGCTCAAATTTCTTTTTTAGAGTCTTTTTTATTTGTCAATTAAATTTAAAGGCTGCTTCTATTTTAGTATGAAGAATTTTTTAAAGGTTTTGATTTGCTTATTTCAACAGCTGCAATTTAAATATAAAAAAAACGATTGAAAAAACTTAAGAAATGCAAAATAGAATCAAAAATATCGAAAGAAGGACTCCACTAGGTATATGTTAGCTTGCTTGCTTGCTACTGGTTAGATCAAATATTTTTTTTCTTTCTAAAATACTGATTAAAAATTTAAAAAATATATTTTTTATTTCTATTTATATGCTGATATGCATATTGTCTGTATTGCGGTGGGGTGATTGCAAATTGCAAAAATGTAAACTATTAATTTATGGCGTTTATCTTAATAATTTAGTGTAATACTCACAACACTAGAGAATTTAACACTCATAATACTAAAATTCATAGTTATTTACTTATGGTCTATAATGAATGTTTAATATTGTAAGAAATTTGGTAATTAAAACTTGTTGCTTTTGGTTCTGGATTAATAATCAATAAATAAAAATTGAGTAAAATTATGTTTTTTAAATTCTTCTTTTATCCAAAATATTCAATTTTATATAAAAAATAAGTATATATTCCTGATTTAAATTGCTTTTTAAAACGTTTTCTTCAATTTTAGGATGTTTCTACATATAATCAAGTACCTAGGCAGTCTAAAATCCAATTTTTATTTCTATTCATTTTAGAAAAATTTCAAGTTTTCTTCTATATTTCAATATTAGATAAGGTTTTTGCCTGAACTTATTTTATTTGAGTTTATCTAAAAAATAATTTTACTATTCTAGATTTTCTTAAGTTTTTGTTTAAAATAAAACATTTTAGATAAAAATCCATCATGGAATATCCATTTTGTTTAAAAAAATTTTTTTATTTTTTAAAAATATTAACTGAATTTGGTTTCTTTTCAATAAAGGGGTATGTGTTGCATGATAAATAAAAGATTATTTGCTTTAATGAATTCTTTTTAATCAACAATAAATTCTAGAGATTAAAGAAAGTTGTTTGATTTATCAACCAATTTTTTGTTTAATATTGCTTAGATTTTAAAAAACAATTAAATAAGGTTACTTTATTTAACAAACAAAAGCAGCTCTTGAAAAATATAATTTTAAAAAATATGTTAAATCAAATAATTACTTTAATTTTTCCAGGTTAGCCACTAGGTTATTATTCTTTTACTTTTCAGTAATATCAAAAATTTCATTTCTAATTCTAGATGATAGACTTAAAATAGCTGAATTCATTCCAGTGCACCTAACAGCTGCTTCATATTTATCAAGAGAAGTTATTTTTACTTCTGGAGCAGCTTCTGCAATAATAAAACTTAAAATTCCTGAACCACATCCTAAATCACAAACCTTTTCCACTCCTCTGAGATAATTCTTATTGTCTTATAGATACTAAGCAAGCAGCTTCAAATAATGCTACTAGGTAGGAGGCCAAACTCCATAAACTGGATACACTTTTTTGCCATTTAACTGAGGAATAGGAATACCATTACTTTCATATTGCTCAGCTGAATGAATACCTTACCAATGCTAAAATGGGATTATGAAGTCATGCTTTTCTATGGCTCCTTCTTGCTATTTTCCTAAGTGCTAGCTTAAAAGTTATGAAGAAGGCACATTTGAACCCTTAATTCTTAACTATCCACTATGTGAAACAAGGATGCAAATACGAGACAAAAAATTCTTCTACTCAATAGCAATACGTCTAGACAAGTTGTATATCTCTTCAGGAGTAGTGCATTTACGGAAAGGATTCTTTGGGCGATTCTCAGTTCCATAGTAATACTCTTCAACCATTTTTTTGACTGCAGAAAAGGTTTGGTTTGCATTGTTGTAGTTTGTGTTTAGACTAAAGATTAATAAAGATTTGGTTTAATCTTCCTTCATTATTTTTCTTATAAAATTAGACGACATAGTATTATGAAGGTAATAGGCTTTAGTAATTTAAGATTGCAGTTTGAGACTAAGAGGAGTCTATACATACTTAACTCTTCCATATTTTGTCTAAAAAATGTATGGATGCTCCTTATCATTTTCATCTAATGTGTGAGTTATGTTTTCTACTATTTCATCATCCTCTACAAAAACATCGTTCGCCTTTTCAAATTCCTTATCATAAATGCTGCTATCAATAATATCATCATCTTGATTACTATTTATTATAATTTCGTTTGGTTGAGATTTTGCTTCTTTCTTTTTTGAATTCTTCTACATTGAGTTATTCTCAATCAATATTTCATGATTATTCTACTCATTCTACTATGAGAAACTGAACACATTTTTATTGAACAAGCTAAATAAATTTGCATTGGACTTTGAAAGCTATGTTGTATTTGATCTACCTTTTTATAAAATGCTATAACCCTATTTAAGTAGTCTTTATCCTAATCTATTCATGCTTAAATTTAAAATAAATTTATTTACTTATTTACACGTTTATAGTTTTAATTATTTTTAAAAAATTTAATCTTTGATTTAAAGGATTTCGCAAATTTTGGCTTAGTATATTCTATCCAATTGGTTATTATTTAAAGTTAGCAAAATCACTAAATTTAAACAAAAGATATTTTTTGATGCTCATTGAGTAAATGAAATATATTTTTAAGAACTTTCTTTATAAATTATGTTATTATCAGCAAATAAAGTATTTAAAACTTTAACAACAAAGAGAAATAATTGTTTTTAAATTTAGTTATGATTTCTATTTTAAATAGAAATAAGTTTTTATTCGATAAGAAACATTTAATATAGTAGTTATCTTTCCAAATGAATTTAAAATATTTACTAAATATTAATATAAACCAATTTATATGATAAATTTGCTTAAAATTAATAAAAATAATTTTAATAGTAATTGAGTGAGATACATTCTTATTTGATTGGAATTAATTTATTTTTTTAGAATAATTATATTATAAATATCATCATTAAAACTAATGCTATTGCTAATTCATTAATAATTGCTTAATGTTTAAGAATTTTATTGAATTTTTTTAAAAATTAATTTCTTTAATTAAATTTTTAATACCTTAAAAAAGAATTTAAAATTAATAAATAAATAAAATTATTAATAAAAAATAAAAGAAAGAAAATTGATAAGAAAATAAAATTTAATTTGATTATTAAACATGATTAAAATATCCTTTTTTATTATTTTAAAAATTTTAATTGATAAGAAATACTTTATTGTTATTTAGTCTTTAATTTAAAAAGCAATTTTGTAGTTTTGTTTTGTTTTCCTTTTCTTTCAATTTAGTTTTAATTAAAAATCTTTATCTTAAACTAAATTATTTTACATTACATTTTAAAAAAATAATATCTATTTATGAGTTTTTGCTGTTAGTTTCTTTTAGTTTAGTAAAAATATTTTTTTTTCTGTTGCAAGAATGAGTAACAAATACTTGAGAGTTTTGGATAAAAAATTATTTGACAAATTTTAAATTTAGTCTTTGAAAATATTTAATTAAGATTAAATTATTCATAAAAAATAATTAAAATTCAAAACTAATTAAATTAATGGTATGTAGATCATAGAGGAAGTATTACTACATTTAAAATAGTTTGCAAGCGAGAAAAACAAGATTTAGATATTTAAAATATTTTTAAAATGACTAAATAATTTTTTCTATTGCCGATTTGAATTTTGGATGGATTTAAATATGCGATTGATAAAATATGCAGGACAAATGATGGATATAAATAATTATGACACAAATGATATGAATAATTAATTATAGTATATATAATATTTGAAGAGGTTTTAACTTTTTATCAATTGGTTAATGATTTAAATAAAGCAGCATAAAGTATATAAGTACATGTGTTTAAGATTATATTACTATTGAGTTTTTTATATTATATACTTTCTTATTGAATATATATGTATATAAATATAAATATGTTGCTCTATATCAGTAAAATATCTCAAGATCTCTTAGTAGCCTTCTTGGTGTTCTTTCCCTTAATTTCGATCTTAGAATAGGCTATTTTTTTAAAATAAACTCATTAATAAATATATATTTTAATAAATCATTTAAAAATTATTTATAGGTTTCCTAATTATTTATAAAACTTTAAGCAGGAATAAAGAGAGGAATGGTTGGAGGTAGGAAAGACCTTTTAATTATTTATTAATTGCTTCTAATTGCTCAAAAGCGTGATTAGAGTTATAATAAATTAACTCACTCACTAAATTTGTAATTTCGTGCTAAATATTTTTAATGAATTATTACTAGCAGGGATAGCGTCTTTAATACCCTTGGCGATCTTGGGGTCAGCAGTCTTGAAGGTGTATAAGTACTTCTTGCCTCTAAGTTTGAACTTGGTGATTCTCTTATTGGTCTTAACGTAGACAACCTTCTTGGCACCAGCAGTGGCGGGGGTGTCCTTGTTGTTTTACCAAAGCTTCATGAACTTCTTGATGTCAGTGATTTCCTTAGGCTATTAATTAAATAATATTATTTTAATAAAGGATACAATAAATTGAAAATATGCATAAATGCCCTAGCAAACAGAATCAATCGTCTATACCATTTCTTTTTGATACAATTTAAACGCAAAAACTCATTCTTCTAAATTTCTATTTTATATTCTAATTAGAATTAATTCCCTGTTGTATATTTACTCCTTAATACAATCATTTATTTATTAATTCCCTCATGTTCATTCGTTCATTTATTTATTGATTATTAAATCATTTGCTAACTATTTCTCCTAAATTTTTTTTTTTGGGAGCAAAATACAAACGTATCCTAGATGCCTTGGCATTAAATTTATTGAAACTAATTGCTTTCGCTAATTGCTTTTGCTTTGATAAATATTTATAATTCACATGATTTAATTTCTGCTTTATCTCTTCTTAATGTATCTATTTTGTTAATAAATACCAGATTTATGCTCTACATTTAGCAGTAATCAAGTATTTAAGATGAATGCTCTATCCCATTTTCGCTATTCTTTAAATGTGGTTAAGTGCGATAAGATGAGAAATACTAACTTCATGTAAAAACAGAAAATTTAATTGCAATCTAGAGGAATTCATTTAGTAATGCAATTAACTGAAATAAAATAAATTGATATTTTGATAATTGTGAATGAATGAATTTGTGAGTGAGTGAGTGAAGAGGGACTGCAAATTGTTAGTGAGATAAGTTTATGAGTTATATATTCAGTGATTCTTTATGTTAAATTCTATTCTAAGAAATGGCAGACCTTGTAGTTTAACTGACTTTCGAAACTGTTTGGGGGTTCATTAAAATTTAAAAGAAAGAATTTTAATGTTAATTACCATTTCTAATATATCTATTTTGTACTGTGTATTTTTGATTTTTTTAGTTTATTTTAACTTTTTTTTTTTTTCTTAACTTTTTTGCCCCTTTTTCCTTGTTAATTATTTTTCTATCTAATATAGTCTTAATTAAAATTATATCCTTTTCCTTTGTTATCTGTGTCCTTCCTTTCTTTTGTTTATTAATCTTAAACAAAACAAATACTATTTTCCATTATAAATGCTCATAATTATCTTCAATCGCTTGAATACATTTATTCATTCATTCATTTTTACATATTTCCCTATTATTTTTAATAAGATTCTTCATTGTTTATCATTATCTTCATTCATTTTATCATAAAAGAGTCATTTCATAAATATCTTTCCATTCATTTTGATTTCCTTTTATTTTCATTTTGATTTCTCTTTCCTCACATGTCCAAACTTATTTTCTTTTTTATCTCCATTCTTTTATCTATCAATCTATTTATTTATTTAATTAATTAGAATAGTTCAATTTATTATTTATATATTTTTTTTACTTTAACAAATAGAATTTAATAAAATATAATTTTAAAAATTAAACTATTATTTAAATATTCTACAACATAAAAAAAAAATAAATAAATTTTATCTCTAGATTTTTAAATACTTCACCTTCCACAAAAATAAATATAAGTAATAAAATAAATAATTTTTATTTTCTTCTTTAATTGAAAAAAAAATTAAAAAATATCGAATGCTCCTTTTAAAATATTTAATAAATTCATTTTTTTAATATAAAATTAATATAATTCTAAAACATTTCTAATTTGTCTTTTTTTATTTGCTCGGAGAATAAATTTATTTTGAATTCAAATTCAATAATATTTCTTTGAATTAAAAAATGAAAAGAAATATTTATTTTAATTCACCTTTCAAGTAATTATTTTAATTATTATTATTATTTTTTACATAAATTTTATTCAAACTTAAAATAATTAATTATTTTTTTAACAAATGCTTTATCAGGCAATTTAAAGTATAAAAGAAACTATTTTTAATTAATATTTTACATATTTTTATTTCAACTTAGAATTATAATAAACTTTTTTAATAAAATAGTTTTGACAATTTAATAGTTAGTTTCTTTAATTGGATTCGTTGAATTGATTCAATTTACCTCAGTAATATAATTAAGATGAATGGTGCAGAATAAAGAAAAAAATTAATTTATACTCAAATTTAATAGAAAATTTAATCAAAAGAATAAATGTTAAATATCTAGATTTAGATTTTGATGCAAATTAATACATTTTTTAACTTTAATTTTAACAAATGCTTGTCACATCCTTACTTAATTTGTTTCTTATATGATGCAAGGTGACCCAATTATAATTGAAGAGATTTATTAATTATTATAGGCTTTCATAATTTTATAGAATAAATCTGTATTTATAAAAATAGCTCTCAACTGAGTAAGAGAAAGAAAGTTTAAACTTTTAATAAAATTGCAAAGAAATAATATAATTTTATTAAGTGAAATAAGAAGTATTACAAAGTAGCAGAAAAAATAAATAGATGATCGATAAGTCAGAGTATTTAAATATTTAGAAGAGCAAAAATCCCTTTGAACAAGAAGAGGAAAATGAAGTTTTATTTAACAAAACAGTTTCTAGGGCCAACATATTAAAACAAAATGTAGAAACTATTATTGTTTCTGAGAGGAAGAAGGAAGAATAAGAATAGGAACAAATAATAAATTAGATTATTGAAATAGAAGATTTCATTGAGCACAACCCATAAATGGTTAACTATAGAAAGGGAATCAAAAAGAAAATATTACTCTTCTCCATCTTTATTTTGATTTTAATTGCTGAAAGAATTCTATACACAAGTTTGCTTGATGAAGAGCAAACTTTAATTTAGGATATCTAAAAAGGATTAGACTTATCTTCAATAAGCTCTGAATAGAACTATGCAGAATTTTCAAATAGCTATTTCTGGAAAATAGTCAGCTTCGGAGTCGGTTTTCATAATAGCTTCTTGTTAAGTACTTAATTTATTGCTACTGTTTATGTTTCTGTGAGTGATTTCGTTGGAATCAAGTTAATTTTTACCACTTTGCTTGGATTATATTTCATAGGTGTCCTTCAAATGTTCTACAACGGACCTTTACCCTTTTGGACATCAGATTAGATTTCTTCTCCATATTGTGTGTAAACCAGTGCTCATCCCTCTCGTTTCGTCTTTACAGTGCTTTACATTTCATATTATTTCCTTTACTGCTTAAGATTTAGAGTGTAAAGAAATAAACGTAAATCAGAAAGTGAAAAGTAGAATTTATACAAGAAAATAAGAATAATCCAAATTGTCTTGGCTCTCTTGCTAGTTCCTTATTTATTTTTAGTCTACTTAAGCGGACTTTAATTTATTATTAATGTGGCTCTTGGCTTCATTATGTTTTACTTTTACTACACAGTCATACGCTAGTCTAATTTGTTCATCAGTGAAACGTTAGCTAAAGTATCCATAAATACTGAATAAGCAAAGAGGAATATTTTTAACTGGTTTATTATTTTCATAGTGATGATATTTGCTGCTTATGTTGTATTGCTTGGAACTGATACTTATGTAGACATAAAATGGATTGGAAACTATCTAAACTGCACGTAAAATTTATATTAAAATATGTATTTTGATAAAAGGTGAAATAAAGATTTAAACCTCAAAAACAAAAAATTAAAAATTAAAAGTAGAAAATAAATAAATAATAAAATATAAATGTGATTAAAATAAAAATAAATTAATTTAAATATTTTATTTAAAAAATTAAATTATTTATAAATAGGTAAAATAATTCTAACTTTTTCTTGAACAGCCAGTTGGTAGGTCCTTATCATACATTTTCTGTCATCACAGTGCTAGGTGGATTAGCAGGTGCTATATTTGGGTTAAATCACACATATAATCACTTAAAATAGAATTGTGTAAAAACATGGTACAAAGGAACGATTTTAAAGAGGTTTTTGAGAGGATTGATAGTTAATATTTTTATGATACCTTCTTGGGTTTTAAATTACTATTAAAACTCGTTACTTAAAAGCGACTTTGTGATAAATTTGGGATTCAGTGAATTCATCATCGATATATTGCATTACTTTTTCTTGTATCTTCTATTGTTCGGATTCATTCCTGTATATCTATACTAGCCTTTCAAGCTTGTACATATTAAAAAATAAAAGCAAAAAGATAGGTCCATCACATTTTTACAATAATCTATGTAAGAGTGAAGTTTATAAAATTAATTTATTAATTCTTTAAATTAAAATAAAATTTGTAATAAATCTAATTATTTTATATTTATTTATTTTAATCAATTTTATCAAATATTTATTAAAAAAATTATTATTTATTTTTTTTTTATTTTTTATGAATTCATAAATAATATTTTTAGATTTAAATGCACATTTTTCATGTTAAAATCCTCAAATAAAATATATTTTTATTAATCTGCAATTTTATAATGCAAAATTTAAATAAAAATAATGAATATTAATATTAAATAATAGCTTATTAATTTAGTTACAAAAAAAATGTGAATGTCATTTATTGGTTAAAATAAATAGTTTTAGATAAATATGTAGAAGTTTTAGTAATCAAATTTTAAATAAATTAGGAAATTAGGCTTATTGAAATGAGAAAAAATGAATATTATAAAAATTGTAAATTTTATAAAATATTTTGGATAAGTTTATCAAATTAAAAATATTGAATTTGATTTTAGATCAATCATATAACGAAGAATTATATTCAAATTTAATGTGTGGAAATCAAGAATTATTAATTTTTTTGCAAAGAAATCTAATTATTTTTATAATTTTTTAATTTAAACTATGTCAATCTACTCTGGTTTTGCCAACAGATAGCTTGAGTCTAACTATAATAGATTAATAGAAGGTACGTTGCGTATTTTATAAAGTCGAATTCTTAAATTTTATGAGGAATTTCCAGAGGATGACAAAAATTTCATCAAATTACTAAGCAAAAATGTAAGTTATTTAGCGATTATGGAAAGAAATAAATACTTGCCTCCAAAGCTCTCTGAATGCTTGAAAGATATATGCTCATTTTTAGAAATAGAAATTCCTTCAAATGAATAGCAAGCGATAAATGGAAATATTAATAATTTATAGCAAGAGGGACTCTAAAGAAATAATTCATTTACAAGAAAATCTCTTAATAAATCACCAACTTAGCAAAATAATTATTAAAGAACTTTTTCTCCAATTCACAATGATTATTCAACACTCAAAAGATCAAACTCTCCAGGATAATTAAGGGCTCATTCTCCTAAAGGTGGAAATAGTATTAATTACTCGAACTCTAAAAAATCTTTATCTCCTATTCCTCAAAATAACAACTAAATCAATTAAAAGAGAAATCAAAATGGTAATTATAGGACAATATCACCTAGAGGTACAAATTAAAACAGAACTTAAACATAAAATAGCTAATAAAAATTAAATAGAGATAATTCGAATGGAAAAATGTAACCATTTCCTTCAGTTGTATAATACAGCAATTAAAATTCACAACAATAATATACTAAAATGAATCCAAACTATCTATATAATTACAATGTAAAAAAGTAGCCATTATTGGTAAGCAAGCAGCAAAATAATAACAGAAGCCAATCTCCTAAAGGAGGATATGTCTAAGGATATTCAAATGTAAATACTTAATACAAATCATAAAATAACTCAAGAATTAATTCACCTCGATTTTCATCAAGTAACATTCAATCTCAAAATCAACAAAAAAACTTTTATAATCCGAGCTAAAAAAACAATACAATAAGTGAGGGTAATTCTTAATTTTATGACTACCATATCAATGAAAAGAGGAATTCAAGTGTACAAAGTAGGAATTTCAGAATGAAAACATTAAATAATAGTCCATCTAATAAGGATTACTACTAAAATGATAATTAGCTCACAAAACGACATAATAGTAGCCAGATATAAAAAGATTTATCAAACTAATTTGGTTTAAACAAGAAAAGTGGTATAAATATGCAAAAAAGAAACAGTCTTACTAATAAAATTGTAAAAAATTAAGAAAGGAATGGAAATGAAGTGATTTAAAATTATAACTATAATCCAAACGTTCAAATTAATAATAGCAATCAGTCGTATTTAACTAAATAAAAAATTAGATAAAGCCTTGAGTAAAATAATAATGACTACTCTTTAGTAGATGAGACAATTTCTTAAATGAAATAGTAGATAAACATTTATTGCAAATAAAATAAGCAAGAGTAAAACCCCTTTGAAATATCTCCACCTTAAAACAGCAATACACTCTAGAAAGGCAGCTATGACCCATCTTCAAAAATTTTGATGCAATAATTATTGCAATAAAGTAGGTAAATGAATGAAAAAGATAATATAGTTATAGAAACGAAATCTTACACTATTAGCAAGAATTAGACCTAATGATTATACTGAATTAACAATCTTTAAAACCTCAATAAATGTAAAATAATTATATTAAAATAAAAAAAAATACGAAGAAAAGACAATTTGTCTTTAGCTGAAACTGCCAAAGTAAAATTTGGTATAGAAAAAGTAATTTCAAATATTCAAAAATTTTAAATAGAATTGCTATTTCCACTATATTATAAAATTAGACTTACTTGCATGCTTAATTATATGAATATAAAATGTGGAATCTTCAAAGGGAAGTTCTATTTAAATTTTTTGTTTTTCCATAAATATATATAATTGCTAATTAAAATAAATTATATAAAATAAATTTTTGTTTGTTTATTTGTATATTCTTTTTGTAATAAAAATAAAAATCTTTGAAATCAATCAATTAAAAATGTATTTAAATATTTGATAATCTTTTTGCTCCACATTAAATAAAATTATTTGAAAAAATGACTAATTTTTTAATTGAATTAGTTAGGGTCTCCATTTTGTATTGTTTAATTAAAGAATTAGTTTATTTAGACAGATAGTAGATAGATAGATAGATAGATAGATAGATAGATAGATAGATAGATAGATAGATAGATAGATAGATAGATAGATAGATAGATAGATAGATAGATAGATAAATAGATAGATAGATAGATAGATAGATAGATAGATAGATAGATAGATAGATAGATAGATAGATAGATAGATAGATAGATAGATAGATAGATAGATAGATAGATAGATAGATAGATAGATAGATAGATAATAGTTTAAACGATTAAATAGTATTCTATTTTTATCAAATTATATTTTTGTTTAGTTATAGATAATTTATAATGAAAAAAATTTTTTTATTAAATATAATATTTAAACTAATTATTGAGCATATTATGTAATTCAGAAATATTTATTTAATAACTATTCAATAACTCATTACAAATCTAAAATGAATATATAGAGTAGGTTGATAAAAATAATAGCTTATTTATAGATTTTTATGATTTAGTGAAAAATTTATAATATCAGTGATGTGTTTAATTAAATTTGGTATCATTATTATAATTAATTAATTAATTAATTTTATTGTATTATTAATAATATTTATCATAGTGCATATTATTCTATATATTTAATTCACACTTTTAATTCAAAGTATGTATTGATGGATAGATGCATTGATTTAGATTAATTAGCAAGATATTTTTCAATAATTAGAAAAATAAGAATCTTTTTTTTACTGCTCAAAAGTTTAAAGAAATCACTTTTTTTTTGATAAAGGTTAATTTCTTTTTCAAAATTTTTTTTTAGTCATTATATTAACGTTGTCATTATTGGGGATGTGAGTTCCACTTATTGATTTTACCTATCATTTTTATGGTATATGTAAAAATAATTTGATTTTATATAATAAATTTACTATTTGGTTCAGTCTGGAGATTTCTTAGTTTTTTTATGTCAATAGAGTTTGCAAATCTTACTTTGAAAGAATATTTTTCTAATTTTCTTGAACTTCTTTTGTGATTTCCTAAAGATGACTTCTATGGGTTGAGCTGCTTCTATACTGTTATATTTACAATTTTTTATAAGTTTCCAATTTACAAATATAAAACAAACAAAATGATTCAATTTTAAGTTGAGTAAATAATGAGATTTTTATTTAGCAATAATTTCAAAATATGTGCTTACAGTGCTTCTAGAGGTTCCTTAAGCTTGATTTTCTTGTACTTTTCTTTATAATTCATCTATTTTTTTATGTGCTGCAAGTATTTACTGCTTTGTCAATATTTTTTCTTTGATGATCTCTTCATCTTTTTATATTAGCTTTGACTTGTAATTTTCTATTTCCGAAAGAAGTTCTTCATTTACACTCATCAACTTTTCTAATTCTTTAAAAGTGTTGTCTTTGCAGAAAATGCCATTACGTAATGATGAATTTTCTTTTTATATTGATTCGTACCTTTCTTACAGTTTTATGAATTCTTCTTTTAATTACTCAACCTTTAATTAAAAACAATAATTGTAACAGTTCATTATAAAAACTTGAAATATCAGCTCAAGGTTTACTATCATGAATGTAATTAAATATATTTTTTAAATGTTTAAGCAAAAAATTTATATAAAATACCTCTTTAGATGAAGATGAGTGAGTAACTATTTTTGTTTTAGTGTATTCAGTTTGAAGTTAGATGTATTTTGATTCGAGTTCCTTTTAAGCTAAAAGCAAATCAGAAAAACTTTTTCTGGATATTTCTAGTTCATTCACTAGCTCAGCTTATTTCTCCTTTAATTTTATTACCTACTTTTTGTATTTCGTCAATTTATTGAATAAATCTTCTGTGTTATGAAATGAGAATCTTGAGCTAGACTCATTCAGAGAAGTCTGTAAGTCTTAAGTCCTCAATATTCTTCTAGTATTAGATGAGTTTTAAGATTATGAATTGGCTAATTTTTCTTCCTTAATGTTTAAAGCTTCCTCGTAATGTTAAATAAGTTCTTCTTAATTAGCAATATTCTGCTTAAGCTGAGATAGCTCCTTTTCTTTGAGTTACATTTACTTTTCATTTTGTTCCTTTATCTGATCTATATTTTCCCCAAACATTCTGATCTTTTCTATGTAGGATTATTTAAATTTCTCAAATTACACATTCATTTATTGAACTATTTATAAAATTATTAAGTTACTAAGTAATACTATTCAAAAAACATTAAATAATTTCTTTTATTAAAAAAGTGTAAAATTTTAGCTAGATTCTTTCACAAATAGATATATAGATAGATTTTCTAATATCTATCAGTTTAATTTTATTTAAATGGGGTAAGATTGTATTTTAGATTAAAAGTTATCAAAATATTCATGAAGAAAAAAGTTTTTTAAAAAGGATATTTATTTATTTCAAGCTATTTTTAATATTTTTATTAAGTTGCCTACTTTGTTATTTGCATTCAGTCAATTCTTATTCTGAGAGCTTCAAAGATTATTTCAGGTTTGAGTTATCAGTTTCTAAAACTACCCATTTCTACTCTTTTAAATCAATTAGCTCATCAAATTATTTTGACATTTGGTGTTAATTTTATTAGTAAGCTTTCATTTCTTCATTTGTTGTGAATAATTCATCTTGCAAATTACTAATTATTTAATTTTTTTAAACAAGTTCTTCAACAGTTCTAGTAAACGTATCTTGAAGCTGATTATTTTCTTCAATCAAATCAGCCACTTTTTTCTCTAATTCTCTAATGCTCTCTTCATATTCTATTAAAAATAATAATGTTAATGAAATAGTATTCCACTTTTTATCTCAAATCTAAGAGCTTATTCTAAGCTTAAATATTTTATCATTTTATACTAAACAGGATAAAATAAAAATTACTATTAAAACATTTGTGTGTATTTTTTTTTAATTAATAGAATTGTTTTTTGTTTTGTGTTTAATTAAGTATAAATTACATTTTATTAGTTTAATTGCCTAATTTTGAATAATAAAACACAAAAGAAATCTATTTCAAATTAAAGAAGATAAATACTAACTTGTGGTATGATTTTAATTTTTAATTAATTGTAAGCATTTAATATTTAAAGAAGGTTTTTATTGAAAATAGATTGTAATTTATTTTTGTATTTGAAGCCAATTTAAATAATTAATAAAAAGATGTGGAAATAAATTTACAAAGAGAAGTCTTGTGCTGTTTTTAGAACTAATTAAGTGAATCTTTTAAAAGCTATATCTATTGATCTAACTAAGATTATTTTGATTGAGTTGATATTTGCTCTTATTCTTATTACTTTAGCTTATTTTAAAGTTCCTTCACTTCTGACTCAAGCTAAATTTTAACACTTTCTGCTTGCTTTTATTAATTTTAAGATTCTTCAAACGAACTTTGAATTTATACCAGCTTTTGCTCAAGCTCTATTTTTTCTTGCTCTAATTATTCTATTTGCAAAGATTATTATTTCATTTATTTAATTCCTTCTTCTATTTGTTTATTTAAATCTCTAAAAGTTAATTCTCTTTACTTTTCTTCTCTTAACTATTTCTTGTAGTCTTCAACCATCTCATTGTGCTTCTTCTCCCATTTTTTTTCTTCTTCCTCTCTTATTTACTTGTTTTCATATATCTATTCATCTTTAATAATAAAATTCAATGTAAATTGCCTAATTTGGATGTAAGCTTTTGAATAAATAAGAAAATATAAAAAATTATTCAGTATTACTTAATTTTTTTTTTAATTCTGAAATTTCTGAGCTTTGGATTTCAATCTGATTTTCTTTTTCTGAAAGTTACTCTTTAATTTTTTCTTATTCTTGAAGATTACAGAAGCTACTTTCGTTTTTGAATTTGCTTAACTCGTTTTTCTGGATATCACAAATAAAAAAATGACTTAATATAATAAATAATTTATAATTTGTAAATTTTTCTAGATAGTAAATTGGGTTATTATATTATTGGGCTGGTTGCCTATTTATTTACTCCAAATATATTTTCTAAAACACATTTTTGATCATAATTTTTTGTCTCATAAATACAGATGAAATATTTTCTAAAATTTAAATATTATATTACCAGCTCTTCTAGCTACTCCTTCAAGTAATTTTGCTTTGAAGCATCTTAAAGATTTTCATATTTATTTTTTAAGCTTTCATATTCACCATAAATTTCCTGAAGATCTTATAAATATTTATCTTTTTCTTATTATTCTAATTTTAATTATTCTTGCAATTCCATTATTAGATTAACATTTGTATTGCTTGTGTCTTTGAGGGAATAATTTGTGCTGAAGCTTCCTCTCTCTAATGATGAATTTCTAGAGTTCTTTTTAGCTGGATCATTTGTCTTTTTATTTATACTCATATCCTATGTTAATTCAGTTATTTGCTGATTTAAATATTCAATCTTGTTAGTGTATTATGTTTGTTATTAAAGCATTTAATTTTGAAGCTGGTCTAAATTCTTTGAAAGATCTCTCGCAATTGAAAAAAAGCTTCCATTCGGTTACATGAACCTCAACAAATTAGTATTCTCATTCGATAACCTTGGCAATTTTTCCTATAACCTTTCAATGTAGTTGTCTTTTTACCTATTACAAGCTCCGAGCCACTCACAAAATTGCTTAATGTTGCTAGTATTTATTTTATAATCTAAAGTCTGCAAAAGTTCAAATCCTTCTTCTTAGCTTTCCTCTTTTCTAAAAGCTTCTTCTAATGCTTATATTATATCAGACCAATTATGATCCTTTATTATTAAAATAAATAACTACTCTCAAAATTCAAAATATTAAAATAATTTCTCTAAAAATAAAAAATATTAAAAATATTTTTCCTGAAATATAATAAAATTAATATGATTTTATCATTTATTTAAAATGTTGTTTAAATTCAAGCATAATTAAATAAATCATATTACAGAGTTAGACATTATATATATTTTGTCTATGGAATTATCTGAAAAAGTATTCATATTCATTTGCACTGATTTCAGTCTTTCTAATAAAGCTTCTTTCTCCAATTCTAAGTTTTATATTTTCTTTAAAGCTTACTAGTGCTAATGATGCTACTATTAGTCATCTATTAATTATGTTCTATCAGTTTGCGCATACTAATCAAGTACGTCATACAATTCTATTATTTTGGTGCCATACATTTTTACTTGATATGTAAGTTATTCTAATAAATCCTTCTCACTCTATTAACATAAAATAAATATTTTATCTTACCCTAATCAACCATTTAAAATTGTTTAATAATAAATATATTAATAATTACTTGAATCTCATCTGGATTGATTGTAGTAATTCCCTCATTAAATTGCTATATATATTCCTAAATGCTATAAAAATCTTTATCAAAGAGGTATCCGTACTCCTCTTAAAAAGAACCCATTTAGCTATAATTATGATTATTGATAGATAAATATTAATATTGTATAAAATTCGAAATCTTCTCTTTTATTTGATTTGGTGCACACTTTCAAAAAAATTAATAATTTATGACAAATCTTATATTCAAACAAAATTAAATTGAATTATTCTTTAAAAAAAATCGGCTAACTTTAAATATTATGATTTGATTTTTAATTTTCAAATGTTATTTTTTAAGGATTGCGTAAATTTCAAAAAACTAGCCATTTTGATACGTTTGATATAATTAAAAAAATAAATATTCATAATTCATTCATAAATAGTTATAAATGTAAAAAAACAATAAAGAAAGTACAAAAATTTGAAGAGTTATTTATAAATTTACAAGTAAAAAAATAATTATCTTAATTTATCAAAATCAGTCTTTCAATCAATTTATTTTCCTTCTACTTACTTACTTGGTTATTTATTTAGTTTATTTGTGTGTTACATATTTACTTACAACCCATTCAGTTTCTTTAGTTTAATTAGCATATTATTCATCTATTTGTATATATTTTAATAAAAATTAGATAATCCCATAAAAAAAAGAATTTCTTTTAGAAATTAAAATGTAATTATCTGAATTGTCAAGAATAAATAATTAATACATTAATTAAAATTATTTAGATAAAATATTTACAAATGTTTAAGAAGATTAGAAGAATACTTAAAGAATGAATTTATATGTTTGTTTGTTTGATTGATTGATAGACTGTATGAGGTCGATTTAAGTTTATTTAAGTGTTAGAAATAATGTAAACAATTTTATTTGTGCAATTATTTTTGCAATATTAAGTAGAAACTGAGATGATACAAGGAAAGAAAATAAATTGAAAAGAATTGATTGAAATAAGAAATAAATATGATGATATCGGTTTTTATGATTAGTAATTAATTGTTATTTGACTTTTAATATTTATTTTATTGAATAATTTAAATTATTTTATTGTTTTGTGTTCAATTAGAATTTTTATTTGTTTGTTTGTTAATTATTTTATATTTAAAACATTAATCAGTACTATTTGTTTTAATTAAACCTCATCTAGTTGTTACTATTATTTAAGTTATTCAAGTTGTTATTATTTTACATGAATCTTTGATTCATCATGCTGTTATTATTATTGTTATTGTTTGGCATATTTGGTTGCATGTTTTAATTTTATTTTTGATTATAATTGTTATTCCCAATAGAACTATTTAGGTTATTCTGGTTGTTATTCATGTTATTGAATTAATTGCCTTATTGGTTAAACTGATACATATTTTTATTTTAATTTTAAGGAATGAATCCTCCTTGATTTTAATTTTAATTAGGTGGTGCATTCATGTACTGATTACTTTATCCTTATGAAGGATTATTTGGCATGAAATGGGGAGGTAATTGTTGTTACTATTGATTTGTAGGAGGAGGTGGAATCTAACCTTACCCTATGTACCCTGTTTGTTGTGGTTGCATTGGAGGTTATTGAAGATAATTGTTTTGTTACTACTGCTAGTTTTAAAGCTATTACTTCATATTCGCCTATTAATTTAAATTATTTATGTTCTTTTAAATAAGTTTTGGCTCATCATTGAGATTATAATTTTTGTTTTAAGTCATTTATGGAGGTTAAAATTAGGGGGCAGCATTCACATCAGGAATTTAAACTCTGTATTATTTTTTCATCATATTCATTAATATATCACACAAAAATGGACGATTAGCAAGAAGATTTATCAATTATTCTTCATCGCTTTGTTCAATAAACTTCTTAAATACATTTATCAAAGAGCATTAGGCTGAATCATCTAAGGTTTTAAGAGCTTCTTCCAGATTTTTAGATTATTCCAATTTCTCATAAACATCAAGCTTTTCTACTCCCTTACCGCCATCCTCATTATTATTTAGATTAAAAAAGTCATCAGTTTAATTATTAGGATTAGATAGTGATGCGTTATTCCCATTTACCAACCTCACTTTGAGTTCTCTAGAACTTCCACATATTTTAAGATTATCCAATAACTTAACTGCTATTTAAGCTGATTCATTATCTGAATAAGTGAACTATCCACTGACTCTTTGATACTAACCGCTTACTCTTTAATCCTCTTTTTTTATATTGTAATTGATGATTGTTCCTGCGCACTACATATACTCTAAAATATCTTTGTCTTCAGCTTAATTATAAATATTTCTTACTTGCACAACGTTATTCATTAAATTATTATTTGCAAAGCCTATCTGTTAACTTTAAAATAATTACTGTTACTGTTATTGCTATTGCTGTTATGTTTATTGCATTCCTAACAAGTTATGCTATCCTGAAATATTATTATTATTGCTTATCATTTAATTCTATTACAGTTATTGTTATTATTGTGATATTATCAATCCTTAGCTATTATTGATGTTATTACTGCTATTCATCATTATTTATGGCTGAATAGGTATGTTGATTTGGCTATTTTAATACATATTTGGTTACTATTGAGGTTGAGGTATGGTATGAGTGGGTGGAGGAGGTAGATTATTGATAGTATTATTCATACCTCTGTTCATCATATTGGGAGGATTATAGTTTTTTTGCATATTCATCATCAAATTAGGATTGCTATTGTTGATAGGAGGCTGTGAAGTATTTTAATTTTATCCAATATTGTTGCTATTAAACCCAAAATTAGAGTTAACATTATTCCCATTCTACATCATTTGCATTGTGGCTCCATAACCACCGCCACCACCTCCTCTATATTAATTGTGATGAGGAGGAGGTTAATTTGGATTAGGGTAATTTTGAAATTCTTGATTTATCAAATTACCCCCAAATTATGACTGCTGCTAATTTTATTGCATCATATTCATTCCTTAACCTTTGGAGTTATCCTAAATAAGTATATTAAGGCTATGCATTTTTATCTGTGTGCTTATTCTTCTTTATATTTGTAATTTAAGCTAAAATCAAAAAATAAAATGAATTCTTGATCGATTTATGTGAATTAATTAATGCAATATTGTTTGTTTTATTACTTTGTATTACTAATTTTCTCTTAATGATAAATAGATAGATCAATCAATCAATTCCATCCCGCTCACGCTTTATTAATTAAACATAGATAATAAGAAAAATAATATCTAATGTGTCTCTCTATAGTTTTTATTTTATTTCATATTTTTCTCAATTTTACTATTTTTATTTTCAAATTACAATAAATATTTCTTGAACTTTACATTAAAATCTACTTCAAAAAATAATTTCTAATCACTAAGCTTTTATTATTCTATTTATATTGAGCCACTAATTATTATAAATCATAATATAATAAACTTTTAAAAATAAATATTGTCAAATTAAAAACATTAAACTTGTAAGTTGCTTTAATGGTATTGTATTTTGAGTAATCTAGAATAATTAAAATTAATTTCTTCAATTAAAAAAATGGATATTGATACGGATTTAAATTAACAACTTACTATTATTTATACTGACCTAAATTTTCTAATAAGCTAAGGCTGAATAATTTTACAAAACACTGATAAATCAACTTTTTAAACAGTTAATTAATTAGTCTTATTAACTATATAAACAATTAAAAAATTTTTATTGTAAGCACTTCAGGACAATAATGCTATTTATAATATTAATTATGATTTCATTAAATGTATATTGTTAGTCGAAAAATCCAATTTTTTTATGTTTAATGATGCGACTATATTGATTAAACTGAAAGAATTAATGCATTCCTTTGATTAGAAAACAAATATTATAAAACTTGATTTGCTTACAATAAAAAGCTTAACAATCTTAATAAAAAATTAGTAATGAATTTTATAAAATGTTTGAAATATAAAAAATAAAGTTAATATGGAAATCAAAGCAGAAACAAATTTTAATTAAAATTAAATAACATAACAGTAAATTTTTCTAGAAATCTTAATAAATTTTCATTTAAGAAATTGATCTAATTTTTTCTTTAAAAATATAGAAATCTCAAGTGATGAAAATAGATGTAAATTTTAAATATATTCATTTAATAGTAAAAAAAATTACTGAATTATATTTATATTTTTTAAATTTTCTATTCCTAACATAAAATGATATATTCTTACACAACTAATAGCATTTTGTTAAAGATAAAAAAATTTTTAAATATTTTGGATATTAATGTTATTTGATGGCATAAAATGAAAATACAATAGTAAACATTTTTCAATTTCTATTGTAGACTTTGATTTTTATTAATTCTTTAGAGATGTTTAAGCTAAATAACTTATTAGTTAAGTTAATTTTTAAAAAAATATTCTTTGATTGCTAATCAATTTAATATACAATAAAATAAGTAGTGGTAAAAAAAAAATTTGCAAGTCATCTAGTTTTACTGGTGCTTCATAGAAATATTTGTTAATTTAAATTAGTTGGAGTTGATTATCAAATAAAATAAAAGCTTTAGAATCATTCAAATATTTGAAGAAACATATTGTAATTTAAATTAAATATCTTGAAAATATTGTTCATTGATCAATTTATAAATAGATTATAGGTTGATTTCTCATTATAATTTTACAATTTTGTAAAGAAAAATTTTCAAAATTCAAAACAAATCTCTCTCTTAAATAACCTGAGAAAAATAAGTAAAAGGGGATTACATAATTAATTTTTGAAAGCCTGTTTTTTAATAAAATGTTTTCTAAATTACAATTTTTAACAAAAATCAAAGTTCTATTTGCTATTTTTTCTTGTAAAATAAAAAAATAAAAGTTATAAATACCTTTAAATAGTTATAAAACAAACATGTAAAGTTTATTAACAACTAATTTTGAGAATATGCTTAGATATGTTAAAAATCCATGCTTTTAAGTGCAAAACTGCGATTAGTATTTAATTAATAGATTGTGGATATAAATCAATTAAAAATTGAGAAAGAGAGAATGAATGAAATAGTTGAATATTTAAGAATTGTATATCAATAAGAATACAATAAATATATAAGCCTTATTTACAAATAAATTTATATGAATTGTTTAATATTTTCATAGGTTAGTGATTTAATTTTTAAGTAAATGAATGTATGATTTTTAATTTATTGAAGATTTATTTAGAATTTTGTTTGATTGATCAAATGAGAAATTGTTTAGAATAAATTTTAGTATTAATATTGGTTGTTTGATAAATTTTGGATGAATGAACGAATGTGCCAGCTTTTTTATTTGGAGACACTGATTAGAGAAAGATGAGATTCTTGATTTAATAGTTAGTTAGTTATTTGAGAAATTATTTTTTTAAAATTTGTTCAAGTTTAATTTATAATATAAGTGATTGATTGTTCTAGTCTTCATAAAATATTTTGATTTGAGCCTATATTGGATGAGGTTCAAAGCATTAATATGTTTTTTTCAATAATTTTATTCTTGAGAAGATTCCAAACTGTGGAAAGAATTTATTTTTTCATTAGAGTTTTATCTTTTAAAGTTGAGGGTAATATTTCTAGTAGTCTTAACTCTCATACCAAGAATTTTAGTTTAGAAGTCTTCAATTTAATCTTCGATTTATTAGTCTTCTTCCATTTCAGACTCATAAAATTAAAAGACGATTTCAGGTTTCTTGAAGGTGGCTTAGTTGGAATTCATTTTATTTTTTAAAGATTGTTTTGTTTTTTGTGAGTTAATTTTTTATTATGTTTACTTTTTTTGTTTTTTAATTTAATTAAATTAATTAATTATATCCAAAAAGGGCTTGCCAGCTTTTGAATAATTGGATATATTATTTCTTTGAATGTCTTCTAATTGCAATTACGCAATCAAAAGATTTTACTTTGTTATAAATTATTGCCGAAAATTTTACTAGCTAAAAATTAATTAAAAATTGTATGAATTTTGTTTGGGGAGCATAGGGGGTAATTAATTAATTAATTAATTCATAATCAATCATCAAAAGGTCATTTGATATTTAACTAACTTGCTTGATCACAACCTTTTCTAATAATAATGAATATTGAGTAACTTTAGGCTTCTGAGTCTATTCTTTCATATCAGATAAAATCAAAAGTTAATAAATGCAAATATATCATCTTTTATTAGGTGAATTTTTCTGATACTTAAAGAATACTCATCTTTTTTATAGTAAACTATCCAAATATCTGGCTCAATCAATTCAGATATAATAACATTCAAATAAACGAAAAAATAATAATCAATATCAATTAATTTTTTTTCTCTGTCAAATATTATTTCGTTGATATAAAAGATACTTTCTAATTCATATTGAAAGGAGAATTAAAAGAGTAAACTAAAGCTAATTTATTTATTAGTATATCCAACAATTTAAATTACAGAGAATCTGACCAAGTACTCTACTAAACGATAATTGATAAATAATTATAAGCATAGAAAGGCATTCAATTAATTTGCAGAGCAATACCAATAATAAAATACCATCATCCATCAAATGAATGATATTTTCATTAAACTTTTCTTAATTAAATTTCTCAAATATATTGACACTTTATTTTCTTATTTATAATTTTCATAGCTTAATTTAGAGCCAGCCGCAGAGGTAGTTTGATCGATTCTGATAAATGTAGAATAAGCATGCAAATAAATTGACTCTATATAGGATTTAAACTCTAAAAGCACTACTCAGTTATGATAAAATCCACTAAATTTCAACAACTAAATACTTTATTTAACGCAGTCTCAATTTTAGCATTTATAGATTTGAGAGAAATTCAAAAAATATTTAGCATGTGTTAAATAAATCTTTAAAAATAAAAGAATATATGAGGATCTTTAGAAACAAATTATCTATATTGTTTTTTATTGCTTTTCAAATCAAATAAAATCTAAAATCAAATTTTACAGACTACATTTGAAATGTTTATAGTAACTTACAATAGTATTAGCTATCCTCAAATAATTTTTCAGTAGTTTACAATACATAAATAGTAACTATTTTCAAATCATTAAATTATGTTTTTATACAAATATTCATTTAAATTACAAAGGAATTTAGAAAAGCCTTAAAGTTAATTTGAGTTTTTATGCTTTCTTTCTAAATGTTTATATTTTCAAAACTGTAAACATGGATTATAAAAGCATTTGCTATTATAATAATTGAGATAGATTTGTTAATAAAAATTAAAATAGCTGCAAAAGTTGGCTTTAACCTTCTTCATTTAAATCTGCTTTTTACCTCAATTGAGATATAGCTTAAATAGCACTATCAGCGAGCTGGTTAAGTAATTTATGTTTTAACTGCACGGGTTTTATAATAAATGAATTATAAATCAAAAAATCAAATAGAATATGAGTATATTTACTAGTATTTAAATTTTCAATATAAATATATTCATTTTTATTTCCTGTAAGCTCAATGTATTAACTACTGTAAAAAATGTGGACTGTTCTAGCTTATATTGGTATAAGCATAAGTATAAATATTTCTCTATTACTATTCATTTAATCAAATATAAATACAATTATCACCTATACATTAAATTTATACTCCTGTTTTAAAAATATTCTTTTTACAGTTGAACTAGCTATTTTTCATAGAGTTCTCATTGAAATTAATAAGCTTACAATATTTTAAATTTAGAGCTCTAAGTAAATATCACTAAAGGCATAAATTAAACCTATTCAAAAATAGACTCTACCCTCTAACAAAAAAAAAAACAAAATATAAAACTAAATAATAATATTTATCACTGTAAACTATAATACTTTAGCTTCATTTAACAAATATATTTCAATTGCTCAAGTTTTAATAATCACAATACTATTTAGTGAGATTATGGAAAATAATTTCTTCTCCTCCTAATCGTTAGATAAAAGATTTTAAAAAATAATATAGTCATTATCGTTGTTTGATTGTTTAAAAATAATGAATTAATTAAAAAACTGAATTGATTGTTTTTTATCAATTGATGATTGTTTACTTATTTTATTGTTGTAAAAAAATAAAAAGAAATGATGTATTTATCTTTATTTTTACACAAATTATTTAATTACATTTAGAAATTTCTATGTTTTTTATTACTTTTCTTGCTTTTATTCATTTTGTTACCTTCATCAATTACATTATTAAATTTTAGAACACATATCAGAAAAGACTTTAATATTTAAATAAACGTATTAATTATAATAACTTGTAACATAAGTCTTTTTAGATTCTAATTTGAAATTAGATTCTCAAAAAAATTTAAATTATTTCTTTCTTTATCGAAGCTGTCTGTAATTTATTCGGTTATGTTAACTAAATAATACCTTCATGAATATTTAATGAAATTTGAATGAATTATTAATAAGAATATTTCTAATTAATACCCAGCCTCCTATCTATTTACTTATTTATTTTTATTTATGTATTTATCTATCTATATATTTATCAATTAATTAGTGTATTTTCTTTTTATGGTATTTGCCAAACGCTAAGTTAGATTTTATTAATCAGTTTGAAATAATATTTTTTATTTTATTGAAATAAGTTAATAAATATTAGAATGCGTTATTTAACTTTAATTTGATTCGAAAATACAATAAAATTCTATATTAATATAAATGCTAAAAATTGCAAGAGAATAAAAAAAATTCATTAATACTATTCTAATAAACAATATGAAGTTTAATTAAGCATAAGGGATATTGATTAGTCCTTCAAAATTGACTATTATATATTTTAGTTTTAGTAATAAGTGGAATTACTATTTTTAGAATTGGTTTATCAGTTAGAAGCACTAAATAATTATTAGATAAGGGTAAAGACACTTAATAGAAGCTTGAAAATTGAATAATAGGTAATATGCTTTGAATCTACCTTATTACTTGAATTCAATATTTAATTCTTACTTAAGTTATGGCTGTAAGTATATTTTAGCGTTGGTTTTGGACAAATATTTTGAAATATTAATGATTATCTATAAGGAAATATATATAAATACCTTGAATAATAAAAAACCTATCAAAGTGAATGGTAAAAATTGAATTAAAAGCTTTTTAATAATCGAATAGATTTAATAAATCAATAAAATGATGCTAATTTGATTATTCTAACCAATATACACGAAGATGTGAAATTCAATTTCGCTTAAGAAATATAACAAAACGCTTATGTTTTTTATTTATTTTGGTAAAAAAAATAAATGGCTTTTAAAAAAACTTAAATAATTAATTTAATAAGGTAAGTAATTGTAACATTATAGACCTAATGAAATAAAAATTAATATAATTCATAAGATTTAGATTGTATAATAGAAACATACATAAATACTATAAATATTTTGAGATTTTATATATTAACTAATCGTTAATGATGTAATTTTTTGCGTTTTTGGTTGCAAATAGATAAATACAAATATTGGTTGAATGATTAATTAATTATTTATATATTGATATTTCTCTGTTTAAATCTAATACCAATTAACTATTTATCAATTGATAAATTTTATTGGCTATTATATGTTTTACAGAGCTCTTTAGGCAAAGTAATTAGTAGCATGTTTATGCTGGATTGAATTGAATTTTTAAAAATCTTGGTAAATTTAATTTAATTTATTTTCATTTTTAGGATATTTTTTGTATAATAGAACGAAGATTTTGTATGCTTTCAATAATTTATTTTGTTTGATGACTTTCCTTTCCATGAAATCTAATGCATTCTTGTAATGCCTATTCGTACATTTAAAGAGATTGCACGAATTTCTAGGATACACTGAGCGAACTAGCAAGATTACACATTACTAAAATAAGCTAATTCTTAGTACTATCTTGTAATTTTAGTTCTGGATATATTTCTTATAGAGCTTTTTAATAGTAATAGATCGAACCATCAATTAATTTGAATTTTCTTAGCAAATTACCTACTTCGTTTGCAATAATGAAGCAACTTTCTTTATTTTTGTATTCATTTATAATTTCTTTTAATTTATTTTCATATAATTCATATTTTTCATTTATTTATGCTTCTAAGCACAGCTCCAATATGATTAA
The DNA here is from genome assembly GCF_000189635.1 of Tetrahymena thermophila SB210. NCBI lineage: Eukaryota > Ciliophora > Oligohymenophorea > Hymenostomatida > Tetrahymenidae > Tetrahymena > Tetrahymena thermophila. The sequence goes on from NW_002476555.1 coordinate 132,191, forward strand.
GATTATCTTCAAGTGCTTTATATCATAAATTTTTACACTCATTTTTTAATACATCTGCAAGACTGCTTCATATATTTCTACACTTGAATTTAGTCTATATTTAAAAATAAGTAAATGAATAAATGACTCTCTAATTGAAATCATTTATTGAAAAATCTATAAAAAACTATTTAGTTATTACCAACTTCTTTTAAGAATTGGAATGCTTTATTACAACTAAGAAGAATAAAATTTTCAATATAATTTCAAATGTATATTTTCATTTAATTTAAAGAATTTAATATCAAATTTTAAAATATTTTTAGATGGTTGAAGTTTTTGCTTGAATGATTATTTAATTATTATATTCATAGTATTTAATTTGCAAAATTCATGGTTAATACTTTTAAATCAATAAATATATTTAATGGATTAATTATTAGCTTTTCTTAAATTCAAGTGTAACTTGCTTAGCCTTAACTTGATTAAATCAATCAATAATTAAAGTAATGATATAAGTTTCCTATAAATAAAGAAGAAATTTGATTTTGTAAGCTTAAAAAGTGCTATAACAATCAGATTTTAAATTCATATGCATTATTCTCAGTTAGAACGAAAGATTAAAAATAATATAAAATTTGAATAATAAAGAAAATTATAAAATTGGCATAAATTTGTGTGTAAATTAAATATTTATAGGTAAGTTCAAAAAACCAGTAAAGAAAACTATTTATAAAAATTTACTTTTTTTGTTTATAGTAAATCTTTGCAATAGATAGCAAACAATCAGTGGCTTATTAGCAATACTTGCCTTTAAGCTAAATGATTATGTTATACGCATCTAAAAAATTAGAAGATGCTGCTTAATATTCTTCTATTTTAACAAGGAACTTTCCTTATTCCGCTAGAAGCAATGCAATCCTTTCTTAGTATTTGTAATCATCCAAATTTTTTAGAATTTTTATTGCATGCTGAAGCTTCTCAACTGATTCTACAAAATTGTTCTATTTGGATTTTATTTTGGCTGATTCTTCATAGATTTCAGATAGCGTAACAAAGTCTTCTTTTCTATGAATTTTAAATTGTAATTCTGAATATTTTAAAGCCTCGTCAAGTTATTTTTCAGCTTCAGACTCCTAATGGAGTAGGGTAAAGCACTATGCTTTTCTTTTGAATGCAAGAAGTATCCTGGATTTATTAAAATAGAAAAAAATTCAATTTTTAATTGATTTTGATTGAGTAAAAAATAGTAATTTATTTTCTGAAAGAATCTGATAAAACAATTTATTTATTTAATTGTATTTGGCTTTAAAGATGTAAAAGTAATGCTTATAATTAGTACTATTTTAGATTTATTATTAGTATAATTCCTTATTTTCAAAATTTAAATTTATGTTTAAGAAGGTCTTCTATTCTAATAAATCTTGAAATAGAATCTTAAAAAGTTAAATGATAGGCAAGCAAATAAACAAATTTAATTACAGTGATTTAAATATTTAAGATAATAAAATCTTTTCTAGAAAAAATCTAACCATAAAATATTTAATCCTTTTACTTTACCTTAAAATATTTAGTTGCTTAATTAATATTTTGATTACAATATGTGAAAGTCTTATCAATTTATTGCAAAATTTAATATCTTTGATAAAGATAATCTTAGTGTTAATAATTCAATTTATGTTTTTCTCTAAAAAATAATTAAAAACATAAGAAAACTAACAAGTATTTTTTGTTTTGCTTTATCTTCATTTTTAAAAATAAAATTCATGTAAATTTTTGAACCTTATTTATTTAATCTATTTGATTGCTATACGTAATTTCTCTATTTCTTATTTAAATTTCAAATTATGATTAGAATAAATAGCAAATTTTTAAAAACTCTTTAAAGACTACATATTAAAATATAATTTGGTTAGATAGTTTGGTTATTTTATAGATTTTCATATTGCTTTTTTATGTTTATTGTTAGACATTTATGTTTTATTTTAAATTTTATCAAGTAAAGTCTACATTTTTAAATATTTTAGATTTTATCAATTAAAGTCTACATTTTTAAATATTTTAAATCATATTTGAATCTTAAAAGTCTACAATTAATTCAGCAATTAAATATTGATTATTTACTATAAAGCTATCAAAACGAATGCTTCACCATATAAATTGTTAAGAATATCTTGTAAAATGATAGTGTATGTAATATTAATCATATTATATTTATTATTATAGTTAAATAAATAATAATAATATATTGATAAAATAATGCAGTAAATATAATTAACAGAAATCACGAAAGGTGCATTTTAAAAATAAAAGATATTTTTATGTTAAAAAAACAAAATAGCTAAGTATGATGCTTGTTGTATGGGTATTTTTAAATAAAAAAATGTTTAGTTATTGAATTGTAGGCTTTGGAGTCAAGTGCTTTATTTATCACTAAATTACTTTAAATAAATTAAGATTCTTTAGGGATTTAGCGAGGGTTTATTGAATTAAAAACAAAATTTATATTTAAATAAGTAATATTCTTATTTATTATTTTATGAAAATGTAAATAAAAATACTTTTGAGTAGTAAAGATTTTATTTAAAAAAAGAATTGAAGTTTTTTATTTTTTTATTGTTTTTTATTCGTTCTCATTCAGATATTAATTAATATTTTAGAATTAAAATAGCATTTATTGAAACTAATTTACTTTGTATTTTAATGATTTTTGAGGATTGGAATGATTTCATTAAGATATTTTATGGCCTATTTATAGTCTTTTATTTTCATAAAGCATTAAACTAGCTTCATGACTATTTCTATTTCTTCTTGTGACTGAATTTGCTGCTTTTTAGATTCTACATCAAGCAATCCATTTTTATGTGTTCTTGTCAGATCAAGGAGTTTTTATAAAATGACTATACATTTTTCCTATTGACTCTCCTCTTCTAAAATAGAAGAAGCGTAATAATTAAATATCTTGAAGCAGTATGTTAAAATTTTTGAGTCTTCAAATCTAATTAATCATAAAAAATATATACGTTAGTTGTAATTTTCTATAAGTTAGTGAAATAATTATTTTACTTAAAATTTGTGTATTAATTGTAGAACAGTGAGCACACTCTCTGCAAATCTATTAGCCTTTAAGAATTGTAGAGACATTCTATGAGGAGATAATACATATATCTTATTTTACAAAATTATTTATTGTTTGTTTAAAAGTGTGAGGAGTAAGTTTAAAAAATTAATTTCAGAAAATGTATAAACATTTGTAACAATGTGTAAACTTCTCATTTATGCTCAAATGAATATCAAATTGAATTCTCAAATAAATTATGATGTTTGTTTGATTGATTGATTGATAATAAACTAATTTTACAGATAAAAAATTAAGAAAATCTTTTTAAATAATAATTTCAAGGAGTAAATGAATCAACCAATCACATTTAATTAAATTAAAGTATAAAATTCTATTTATGATATTGTTACAATTTATCGAATATCTTATTGATAAATTAATAAATAAATAAATTTTGTAAGATATTAGATGTTTTTTCATCAAGTTAATAAAATATATCTTACACTTTGTGGGGATCATAGGTTGGAATATCATCACTATTTTCTTTCAAAAAGCTGTCTAGAATACGAATAGCTTCTCTTAAATTATTTTATTCTATTAGATTAAGGGCAAGCTTCTCTTTTTCGATTATCAATTTTTACAAGTTACCATTCTGGTAGTAATCTAATCTGTTTTACATTTTTTCTTTTAAGATATTTTAAATGTGCTCTTTTTGGTCTTACTTATTTTCAGTCACTATATCATTGTAGCAATAAAAATCTTAACTTAAATTACCTTCATTTTATCTTTCTTTTTAAGTGCTTATGTTGTTCCAACTTAGCCTTACTGAAGGATAGTCTCTCTTTTTTTGATAGTTGCTTTTAGTTTATGTGTAATGTGAATTTAAGTCAGATTTATTTCTAGTATGGTGGTGGAAATTGATCTAACTATTTTCTTTTTACAATTAAGCAGGTTAATTATTTTAGCTGATTAAATTTTCTTGATCTTAGTTATTTTAATCTTATAAGCTGAGTAAATTTGTGGATTTTTAATTGAAATTAAATTAGTAACATTAATTAGATCTTTAGTGACTGCATGGGTAATAAAACTAATCATTTTCAAGTTAACTTTAATAATAACAATATTTCTAGTATTCTTAATTTTAATCTTAGAAGTTATTTTAGTTTGTAACTTCATAATTGCTATTATTTAAATTATTATTTTAGTTGACACATTGGGATTAACTTTCATCATTTTACTCACCCTTAAAATTCTTTTCTATACTCAATTGCCTTGCATTTTCTTTTATTCTCTAATTAGAGTTTTTCTCTTAAAAACTATTGATGTTTTCTTTATTATCTTAACTGAAACTTTTTGTTTATCTTTAATTATACAACTAGTTTTTGCTCTCCTACTTATCATTTTAATTTTCATCATCTTCATCCTCTAGTGTCAGAAACGGCTTCTCTCTCTTCTGATTACTATTTATTTTTTTATGGGAATGACTTTTGTTACTTTGTTGTGTCTTTGGCAATTAACTTAAAGCAGAAATATCGTTGCATGACGACTCATAGTCTGTATTTTAAATCTTTTTCAACCTGGTTTCTCTGCTTGAATCCTACAAGTCACTATTATGAATTTTTCTTGAATCCTTATTGTCTACCTTAATCTATTCATAATCATATTCTTGGTCAGAGCTCTCTCCTTTTTAGTAGTAGCTTAGGCTTTTCGTTTGCTATTTTAGAGGAGTAATAACACTTTTTTTGTTGCTTGAATCTGATATCCTAAAGCTAGGCTGTATAATATTATTTTAATAAAAGCTATAATTTCCATTTTTTTATATTTGTAACGATTCTTCTTTCTCTAAATTGCCAATAGTATCTTCCTCCTCTTCCTATTTTACCTCTTAAATAGTTTGATTTATCTAAATACCATTGTTATCACTACTATCGTGATAACCATCAAAAGCTCTCTTTTTTTAAAATAAAATCAATTTATTTCTTTTTTCTATTTATTTAATTTAAGTTAATAATAATCGAAAGCAGGAAGATGAATCATTTAAGACAGTATTTTATTTTTTTTTATTGAGAATACTTTAACTTGAAAAATACAATAAAATTTCAATAGTTTATTCATATTGATTTAATTCAATCTTATAAAAAAAACAAGAGATCAAATATTTTACTTTGATATATAAATAAAAATAATTTTAATCGCTCTAATTAATTATTTATCAAATTGAATCTTAATGATATTTAATTAGTTACTATTAAATTAAATTTGAGTTAATAGCAATTCGGTTTTTTTTAATGTTTTAATATATTTGTTTGCTAAATAACTATTGTAAAAAATTGAATTAGTTATTTTATTTTAAATTCTCATAATTAATTCTATATTAATAAATTGCTAAAAAAAAAAAAATCTAAGTTTTATTTTATAAAAATGAATATTTACTTAATTAGCCTACTCAACTGAAGAGACGTCTGAAACATTATCAGTTTAGTTATAGTCCTTATTTTGTTGAGGTCTTTTATTGTCATACTAATTTATAGAAGAACCATTGATATTATTATAATTGAGATCATGCATGAGTATTTATTTGAGGCAGTTAACTTCGTTTTTTGAAATATTTGCATAGCTCATATTGCTCTCTTCTTACTAAGAAGACATTTAGGAGTTGCTATGGCTACCTTTATATTACTCTATTTAATAGTTTTCAGGAGAGAGCTAGCGAGACACCATACAGTTTGTGTTTTCCCTTGTTTAAAATTAAGAATTCTTACTTGATCTACTGTTTTTTCTTTTGCAGAGTGAGTGTTCAGGAGAACTTCTTCCTGTACATTTTTCGAGCTAAAAATTGCTTGGAATATGATTGTTAGTAAGTGTAGTAGTTTATCCAATCGAATCTTTACAATTCACGTGTGTATTTGTGTTAGATACTGATGTGGAATTTACAATACCTACCTTGTTTTAATTTGCATAGCTATTTTCCAATATTTCTGCGAAAACCTACAAATCGCTCCTTTACAAAAGTCTATTAGAATTTGGACGACTATTTCTTTTAGTTAGGAAATCTGTTTCGTTGTTCTTAGTAATTGAGAATTCTAAGTTTGTTGTGTTTTTATTTAAAAAGTTAGTGTCTTCTTATAGACTTCTGTCATGGGATTAGTTAATTTATTTGATTTTATTGACCTTATTTTATTCATATTCTGCAAAATATTAGCTGTTCCTTCCAAGGATTTCGTTAAAAATTCTATCTTCATCTTTAGATGTTTTTAACTATTAAATTTACTTTTCGTTTTCTTTTTATAATTTTTGAATGTTAATCTGTGAAGTTTCATTATCAGATTTCACTATGCTTGAATAGTATTTATTATCATCATCAACAGTTGCAGCAGCAGTTGCTGTAGAAATAGCTTCATTCTAGTAGTTTATGCTTTATCTTGTTATATTCGAATGCACTGGGTATTCATTTGATTCGAATTAACTGTAATTTGTGTTCTTTGGTGACTGCTTTGATGAATGCATTTAACTATTGTATTCCAATTAATATCTCCTGTTTGTATTTTTTTAAGATCTTGCATAGACAGAAGGACTAGCTGAAGAAGAAGTATTTATCTACTATTAAAGTAATTATTGCGATGATTTTTATATAGTTTACAAATCTTTTTCAAACTCTTTTTCTATTTTTTCTGAAATTTTAATAATTTTTTCATCTAAAGTCATGTTATTCTAAAGGTTATTCTAGTTAGTAAGTGTAGTTTAATTGCTTTCTTGTTAATCTTGCTGTGCTGAAGCAATCAGAAACTCTTTTATCCTATTCATCTCAGCATCTTTTTATTAGCTCTTAAAGACACTGTTTTATATTGATTGGCTCAAAGTTGTATCGAATCTTTCTCTTTACAAAAATCTCTTAAATAAACTCTAATACCTTGTCTAGTTTGCCTATCGATGAATGTTTTCTTCTAACTCTTAATTCCTTTCATAGTTTCTCTTTTATTCTTCATTTTTATATAAAAAGAAGCAAAATTATATCAAATATTAATTTATAAATACAATAATTAATGATATAAACAATTATTATAATTTTACCACTATTAATAAAATTGGGGACCTATCGATTATAGTCAGTTCCATCACTTATGTAATTTATTTTACTCTAAGTATCGTAGTGCAAGTTTTGTTGATCAAAACAAGTATTTTCATTTATACTATTTTAACTCTACATTATCATCGATGAAAGACTCATCTTAGGCTCGCTATTCAATTATAGCTTGGAAATTGCCATACTTTTCCCTGCACTATCTGTCAAGTTTTTAGTATCATTTTGAAATTGTTGTTGAAGATTCTTTCGCATAAATATCATAATAATGAACAAATTTGTAACAAAATATTTTTGGAATGGCTGTTTGTACCAGCTTTAATAAATATAAATAACAAGTTTAATTTAACACTATTTTGAATTTTGATAATTTAATCAAGTTAATTACAAAATTAATAATCAAATGAATGAATAATTGTTTGATTGAATTCAAAGCTATGAGATTTTCAACTGAAAAAAAATTCAAAAAGAATATCTAAATTAAAATAATGTTATTACTCCTAATCAAAAAAAAAATCTAATTTTTAACTCCAACAGCCAAATATTCAAGAATAATATTCTATTTAGAATAAATATTAATTAATTTTTGTTATAAAAATAATTTAGTAACTAAAGCAAGCAATAAATAAATATATTTATGTTTGTAGCAATTTTAAAATTATATTAAATATTTTGTTAATGATTATCCTTTAAATGATCTAGTATTTAATTTATCTAGTTGATTTTTCTTTAAAAATTAATTATTAATATTAAAATAAAATTGATAAATTAAATAAATCATTCATATTGTTTTGAATTTTAAGCTATTAAGAAAAGGATTATTAAAAAACAACTCACTATAAGTCTTCATTAATTCAAACATAATTATTTTAATGTATAAAATTTTTTCTAATGTAAAGTATAAAATGGTAAAAAAGAAAGTTTGAAAAAAAAATTATTAATATAAGAATGAATGTTCATAGTATACAATAATTAATCTGTGTTTTTAATTAAAATTTTAATCCACAAACTTTTTGTCTTAAAATATTTAATTTAATTGGGCTTGAATTGAAACTAAAATCTTATTTTTTAAAACCTAAATAGATTTTTGAAAAATGATAATATGCTCATTTATACTTATTCTTAAATAATTTTATTAAATTAAAATAATTATAAATTAAAGAGCTTTTCAATGAATAATATGTAATAGGTAAATACATATTTGAATTATTCAGTATTTATTGTCATAAAATTGATTGAATTGATAAATTTAATTATTATTTTATACAAACAATTACTCGTTTATTTACTCAATAATAGAAAAATAAATATTTATTTCTAATATTTTTAATAAATTAATGATTTTTTCACTACAGATTTACCATAATAATACTATAAATTTAATTTTATATTCAAGAAAACTTATTTTTTAACTATTTAAATTTATTAAATTATTAATTTTAGCTATGTTTAAATTTTAATTGTATTTCTCATTATTGAGGAGTGCTATTTTATTGTAGATAATTTATTTGGTTAAGTGAGTATTTTAAGTTAGGGGATTATTTTTCATTAAGATTTTGTGATCTAAATTTAAATTGAATTATATTTTAACTATTTTTATGTGAATTTGGAAATACATTGTCTTATTCATCCTAATTAAAAGATTTTGATCTTTCATATTGTTGAACTTAAACTTATTCTTTTGGTATTACAACCACTTTTGATTTATTTATTCTTAGAATATAGTAAGACGAATATTGAAAAATAGAATTCAAACTCAGGAGCCAAGTGTAGTAAGTAAAGATGACTAAGCAAACTAAATCAATTTATGGAAAATAAGCATATTATTCAAAAGAAACTAAAGCAAAATCATATTGATCTTTCAAAGTCAATCTGTTAAGGCTATTTATTTAGGAATCACTTCCTCCATAAAAATTAATATAGCAAGTTTGAGGCTAAGAATATTTATCTAAATCATAATACTATGGAATGCATATCCAGCTAGCAATTTTAACTGAAGTAAACTAGGTACAAAGTCTTTTTACTAAAAAAATAATTAAAATATGCAAATAAATTAAGTTTCATACAATTTACGGCAGTTTGAGCAACTTCATCTCCATAGATTGTTGAATTATTCATGCAACTTTTTAAATTTATTTGTAATTTATTTTTTAAGTTTTGTTTTATATAAATTACCTTCTTTATTTCTAGAAAAATACATAAGGTTAAATGGATTGTGCTATCTTCCCTTAGTTTTAATCTGAAGCACAAGCTTGTCCCAAATATTATTAACCTTCATATTCAAAGTTAACATAAAGTAGCGAGTAATTTTCATACCCAGTTTTTGCTTTGTATTAACCAATTATTTAGCAATTTTGTGCTTTTTAAAACTCTATCTTAGCAGTGTTATGAAATACACCAAAGAAGACTCCATAAAATACAGATAAACAAATTACAAATAAGAAAAAATTATAAAGGTTAAAGCAGGGAGAATAAATTTAGTTATTTCTCCACCAAATAAAATAATATAAAGCCATCAAAAGAAAGTAGATAGGGCAATAGTAAATAAGATATATTGATAAATGATTGGAGAGTTGCATCATCCCAGTCACAAACACAGCAACTAAAATAGTTTAAAATTATGTTAGGATAAAATGTGTATTTGACTCCTTATATTTATCCGCCATTGAAACCTTATTTGCATTCTTACTTGCAGTTGTCATTTTACTATTCATTATTGATCAGAAATTATTAATTTACCTCTACTTAACTCTTATTATTAAGGTTATTTAATATTTTTTGTAATTGTTTTTTATTGAATTATAAACTTTTTTATGATTTCTCCAAAGTTTTCTGTCTAAACTTTTTTATTTTTCGCATTAAATTTTTGACTAAGTTAACTTAAATCATATAGAAAAAATTTATTTTTCTATATATAACTTTTTCCAAATATAAAACAAAATGATAAATTCAATTTTTTCAATAGTTTTTAATTTCTAAAAATAAATTTTAAAGTAATTTAAATATGTTTTAAGTAATTTTTTTTAAGCTATTGAAATTTAATCTAATATTTTAAATAAATGTAGGTATTTTCAGAATAGTTTTGCTGGATAAAATTTACTTTATAGATATATCTTGCTTTGAATAGAAAGATAATTTTGAAAATTAATTATAGAAGTAAGGATTTATAAGAAGTAATTAATTTTAAAATGTAGCACTGACAATACTGTAAGTCCGCGTTATCTCGGCCTTCAGATGATAGCATTTCCGAATTCCAAGGAGTGAGTTAAAAATATTACTTAAGATGCATATGTAAATATATTTAAAATGACTAAAAATTTATATTATGGTTTATAATAAATTAAGAAAATTCAATATTTTTATGTAAAAATCTTTAAAAATTTCATTTAATTTTAATTGAAAAAAATCACTAGCTTTTATTTCCTTAAAATGTGATTTTGAAATAAATCTATACAAACATTTTTTATTGTTAAAACTGAAGTGTATTAACATCCAAATAAATAATGAAAATCATATGGAGCTGTTAATTTAGGCATATTTATAGTATTTGAAGCTATATTTATTTGTTTTAAACTTAGCATGGTTTTATACAATATTCCTTAAATTTAATCAATGAAATTCAGGTTTTGAACTCATGAAAATAAAAATCAATTACTTAAAAATCTATGAATTTGTGACAGTGCTAAAAACCTTATTTTTCTTTCTTAAGTTTAACTTTATATAATAAATAAGAATATAGAGACTTACAAGTAATTAATTGAAAACTATTAATATGAAATCTCAAATTTTATAAATAAACTGATATTATATTAAGCCTAGCAAGAATCTATGAATTATAAGTTTTACATAAAGTATAAATAGTAATAGAGTTAAATATTAATTCTTAAAATTAAAAAATAGAAAAAATCAATTTTGTTTAGAAAAAAGTCCTCATTTATTTTTATTTAGAAAAGAAAATAAAACAAAGTATAATTATTTATATATAAAAACAGTAATTAAAATTTATTTATTTATTTATTATAATAGTAAAAAAAGAATTTTTGAAAAGCTGAACATATTTATTTTATTTTTCCAAGATTTAATTAATTATAGTCAACTCATTTTAAATATTTCATTTATTAAAGATTGCTTGTTAGTAATTAAGTAAGTAAGTAAGTTATTTATTTATTTATTCTTTAAGATCAGATAAAAAGTTTTAAATTCTCAATTATTTTTTCTACTTTCTATTCTCACCTTGGCATCTTTAATGTTAGAACTATTAGATTCTTAGTTGATTTAATTATTTATATATTTATTTTTTCATTTATTCATTCACTCACTTTGAGTTTTTAATAAACTATTCTAGTAATTTTTATGTTTTTTTATTTAATTATTTAAAAATCAAAGTGTAATAGCTGATGGACGGACATTTCTTTCATAGACTCCATATATATCTGAATATGTTTTGTAGAAAGCCAGACTAAGACTACCTCCTAAGAGTAAGCTAATCAAAATACCTGTTTTTTGATTTTATCTTAAGCTTAGTAGAGAGAAGCGATAGAAAGTTTCACCAGCATAAGGATGGAGGAAAAGAATAGAGGAGTATGGGAGTATGTAGAAAATTGTTGGGATTGTTAAATATGTGAGAGTCTTGAAAGAGCTGAGAACAATTTATTGGCGCTGAAGCTTTTTTAATTGTTGACTGCAGATGCTCTCTTTTAATGTGTAGAAGTTCTCAATAGTTGAAATGGGAGTGATTTATTTTTGCAATAAAATATTCTTATTTTGAGCAGAATCAGCCATGTAGCTCTTCAAGGCATTAATGCGCTTAACAATTGATTCCTAGTCAAGAAGTGTGCTTTTGCTGTAGTTTAATTAAGCTCCTGCTTGTTACAATAAGTTGTTTTCAACAAGAAGAATTAATTTCATTACTCTTTTTTGCTTTTTAGAGTTAAGACTTTGCAAATTCTAAGTGAGAGGCTAAAGATACTAAATAAGAACATCTATGCTTTCGGCGGAGTCTATATTTCTCTTAAAAGTGATGTAATTCTTTTTGGAAAGTTTCTTATCATTCTAGGATAATTAAGAGATGTAATCTCTTAAAAATTAACTTCCTTGACAGATTTCTTCCTTGCATCTAGAATATTAATCTTAAAACTTTTAAGTTAAACTAGTGTACTTGTAGGTGCTGACGTAACCCAACTTAGTGACAGGATTAGCAGATATTAAATACTATCTAACAGCAGATTGTCTTCCAGCAGTCTTAGCTAAATTTGCACCTTATTTAATAATGTTGATCATTTCCCTTTTTTTATTAATTCTTATTTGTTTTTTTGTTTGCTTTTTATTTTTTAATAATTAATAATTCGCTAGATAATTAGTTAGAACTTTCTTTTATATTAAACGAAGAGGTAGATAGATGCTTTCTAGCAATAAAGAAAGAGCTAGAAATTTTATGTTTTCCTTTTTCTTTTCCTGATCATAAAAAGTAAATGCCTCGATCAACTGGTTGATTGATTAATTAATTAATTCATTATCTGATTTAAGAAAATAGGTTAAGTATCGCAAATTATTTCAACATACATTGAAGTGTATTTAAATATTTGAAATAGAAGAAATAAGGGATCATGATAAATTTTCTAAAAGAAAAATTATTTGAAATGCTTAAGAAGTGAATTAGTTAATTATTAATCGTGTTATCAAAATATTGCCAAGCTAGCAATCAAAAATTTCTAAATTTCTTCGAAAATTTATTTATAAAAGAAATATTCATCATGATCTGGATAAATAAATCAAAATTTTAAAATATAAATTGCACAGATAATTCTTATTCTATTTCAACTGACCTCAATTAAAGTTGAGTTTATATTTTTGGAGCATAAGTATTGAAAATAATTCATTTAAGATACATATTCAATAAAAAATAAATAATTATTTGGATAAATATTTTAATTTTAAAACAATTCAGAATAATATAAATAATCTTTTAACCAAAAATATGCTTCAATAATTATTTTTTGTTTGCAGTTTTTTAAATTAGTTAATTTTAAATAAGAAAATGAAAAGATAAATTGAATTATAATTTAAAATATTTTAATAATGTCTTTATTCTTATTTAAATTTCTTTTAATTCATTCATTTCATTAAGAGGAACACTAAATAAGTATTTATCTAGCTTATAAATTACTTAAGATTTCTTTTATTTCTAGAAATCTTTTATTATAATTAATTTATTTTTGATATTGTTGCTTACTATCTTTCTTTTTTTAATTTTTGTTGTCTAGATCAATTAATTATAAAAGTCTAATAAATATAAATATTTCACCCTTTCAATATTAAATTACTTTTTAGGAAAATCAATAATTTAATTTCTTTTTAAAATATTTTTTAAAATTTAAAGTATCTTTTTATTTTCTAAAATTTCTTATAAAAAATAAGATAAATTTTTAATTAAAAAAATTATAATTTAAGGCAATAAAAAGAATTTATGTTTGATCCTTTCATAAAATATGTTTTATTTTTTTATTTTATTTTAGAAAATTTTTATATTTTTATTTCATTTATTTTAACTTAATAAATCTAGTTTCTGGTTTTGCTTTAAAATTATATATTTTAACATATATCTAATGATTAAATAAAGATGAAGATTATTTTAATGGAAATATTTAATAAAGAATAAGATGTTTTAAAAATATGGTAATAATTTTCATAATTATAGCAAAATTAACTTAAAAATTTGTTAATTTCTTTAAGAACTGAAAGACAGGAAGGAATATTTTATGTTTATTTGAAGTATTTTAAAATTCTTTTTAAATAATTTTGCTCAGTTTATAAAATTTATCATAAATTTTTTTATAAAAAATATTTTTTAAAAGCTTTATTTTGAAAAATGTTATTCTAAGTTTTTATGATTAAAAAATATTATCTATTAAATTAAATATTTTAATGAAGTATTTATAAATAAAAAATATATATTTCTCATTGATAAGGTTGAATATTTTTAATTATTTTTGTATTATATACTTTTTACTATTTATTTATTATTTAATAATTAACAAATCAAAAATGGATTATTTAATGAAATTCATTCAAAAGTCTCTTTTAAAGGCAGAGTTTTTATGGACTAAATCAACTTAGATTCAAAAGCAAAGCAAACATCTCAAGCATTTCCATAAGAAGCCTTCAGAGTAGTTATTTTTTTAGTTGAAATATAGATAATTACATCAAGAATAAGTTGAGTAATACCAAAAGATAATTAGGACAAAACAGAAAATAGAAGCTGAAAATCCATTGAGGAATAAAATGTATCCCGAGGAGAACTTCATTGATGCATTTTATAGCTCTCAAAAAGAGGGATTTTTCGATAATAACAAATATAAATTGCACACTTATAGATTCAAGGCTTTTGAATAACCTCCTAAGGCTATATGCGTTATTTTCCATGGAATGAATTGGCATTCGAATTTATTGGCTCATATCGCAGAAGATTTAGCTAAAAACCAGATTGAAGTATGTGCCTATGATTTCAAGGGCTATGGTAAAAGTTAAGGTCTTAGAGGGTACATGCCTGATATTAAAAGACACATTGAGGATGCTCACCAATTTATTGCAGAAGTTCAAAAGATTTATCCTGATAAACCTTTATTTTTATGTGGATTTTCATTGGGAGGACTCACAGCTTTTCATTTAGGATTGGAAAATAGAGAAAAGTTTAAGGGAATTGTATTCTTTGCTCCTGCTTTGAAAGACCACCCATATTATCAGAGATACCCTAAAATATTTGGCAGATTTATTGGTAGACTGTTTCCTAAAATGAAAGTGACTCCTACTAATAAAGGTAGAAGTTCAGCTCAGAGAAATAAAGTAGTTGACGACTATTTATTTAAAGTGGATGAGTTATACTATAAAGAAGGATTAAGAGCAGGAACCATAAGATCAATAATAGAGTCTATGATGGATACTGAATTTCTCTACCATGATTTCGATGTCCCTTTTTTACTCTTCTAGGGTGGTCATGATAAGCTTGTTGACCCATCATTAGCAAGCTAGCTTATAGAATAATCCCCTTCTTAAGATAAATAAATAATATATGACCATAATCTTTGGCATGGGATACCTCTAGAGCCTGAAATCGATGAATACATGAAGATAGTTGTAGACTGGATTCATAAGAGAGTTTGAAAATACTTTCTAGTTTATTATATTTAAAAGGCATTTATTTTGCAGAGGTATCTTTGTATATACTGAAAATACTGCTTGTCAAAATCCTATGCTAAAATTAAAAATTTGAGTAATATTCTATCAAAGACAACACTTAAATGTTTAATTAAAACTTATAATGCGTAATTAGCATTGTTTTGAAATTATCTAAATAAATACACTACAATCAATATATTTGTATATTAATCAATCAATCGAATATGTATTTTTATTTATCAAAATAATAAATATGTTATTTTTTTGAAAAAAATGATAAATAGTTTACTAAAGATTTGTAAAACAATTTAATCATTTTAAAAATATTTTGTAAATTTTCATTTGTTTCAAATTAAATAAATTAACTGACATAAAATTAATTTATTTATTAATTTCTTTTACTTATTATGCTAATTTACTAACCAAAAGTAAATTGTCTTAATTATTTTCATTTATAAAGGTAAAAAAATATTTTTTTAAATGTTGTTATAACTAAAATTGTTTATTTTCTAGGTCTTCATTAGCAAAAGTAATACTTAAAGTTAGTTGAAAAAATTTAAACAAAAAATAATATACTTTATGAATTATGATATCAAATATTATTTTTTCAATAGTATTACAATTAAATATTTCAATATAAGTAATATTTTTGATGTAAGTAAAATAAAGAATATATCTTTTTATTTGTAGTTGTTTATTTTATTAATAAACAAAAAATTATTGATATTTTTAATATTTCTACTTGATTAATTAATTATACACAAATAGAAATAAAATCACTTGAAATGTTTAAAGAAGATTTAAAAAATGTCATCAGATATATTGATTTAGATAAAGAGGCTCTTAAATCTCTAATTGGAAATAAAGTGATTGATTTAAATTATAAATATAGAAAAATATCATTAAGTGAATCTTTCATAGAAGAAAAAGATATCAATTACAATCTAAATAAAATTAGATTAGGCTTCTTCAAATGTTTAAAAAGTTCTGAGGTATGTATTTTATTTAGATTTCTTAAAAGAGTGAAATAATGTAATTGCTTAATAGTTGATATTTCTTATAACGAGCTTTCATCTAACAACATATTAGAACTTGCTTCAGCTATTAGTCATATTTAAAATTTAAATGAACTTTAAATTGGACTTGGATTAAATTAAATTAATGATTATTCAGGGCTGCAAAAGTTGTTTGATTCATTATTAGGTTTTCCTAAATTGTAATCTTTATCTTTACTTTTGTATTATATGAACATTAAAAATGAGCAAGTCTAGTACTTAAGCTCAAAATTAAAGTAATTATCAAATATTACTTAATTAGATATCAGATTTAACTATAATACACTAACAGATGAGAGTCTCATAACTCTTTCCTAAGCTATTTCCTAACTAAATTAGCTTTAATAACTATTTTTAGGTTATTGGAATAATGATTTGAGTGATGCAGGATTCTCTGCTCTATTTGAGAATCTTTTTGAGAGCTCTTAAAAATTAACTGAAGTAGTTTTATAATTAAAAGTTAATTAGAATAAAATCAGAGATAATAGTTTGATTTTATAAAACAAAAATTAAGCTTTGAAAAAGTTACATGTATAAATTTAAAATAGCAATCTCAAATACTTCTTTATATTATAGGATTTACCTTAAATAGAAGATTTATTGATTGAATTTGAGCAAACTGAGTTATCTGAATTGGCTTTTTAACAAGTATCGTCTATGATAAGTTATTGCAGCAAAAGTAACTGCTTTAATAAATTAAAATTGTTCATTCCTTTGAAAAGTTAATATATCAATTAATTCTCAAAGTCATTGTCTCTTTGCAATCAATTATAAATATTAAACTTAAAATGTACTCAATAAACTGGAATGAAAGAATTTTTAGAATAATTTTCAGTTAAGGATTTTACTCAATTAAATTTAAAAGAATTAGAACTCGTTTTAGGTTGCCATTTTAATAATGAATTGATATCTTTCCTATGCTAATTATTATCTACTTAATAAAATCTAATAAACTTAAATTTATAGCTTATAAATGATAAAGCAAATGATATTATTGTTTTTGAAATGAAGTGTTTATTTGATTATTTACAAAATCTTAAATAATTGAAAATTCTTTCTCTTTAAATTGAATAATTTAATCAATTACCAAATTCTGGCTAAATTATTGGAAATAGCATTTCTTAAATTAAAACTCTAGAATAATTGGAAATAAATTTTTCAAACAATAAATTTAATGAAATAGGAGTGAAGGCTATAATAGATAGCTTATCTGCTTTGAAAGATCTACAAAAATTAAAGATAAAATTATCCAATAATCCTATTAAGATTGAAGAGTTAGGTAGAGCAACATAAGGACTTTCGTAGCTTGACAATTTAAAGAGGTTATTTTTTATCATAGATTTAAATGAATCATATGATTAACATGATATATTATTTGATTTATCTAATAACTTAAAGAAAAATATCAAACTTCAATATTTACAAATAAACTTATTTGGTTTTGAGTTTCCTAATACTTAGGCTCTCAGAGCTATTAAAAAAATAATAAATTTAGTAGAATATATCATATTATTTTGAAATTTGTTTTTTTTATGATTTAAAACCAAAAAAAGTAAAAATAAATAAATAAATTAAATTATATTTTTTATCAGTCATTTAATTAATATAATTTTTATTTTAAATCTATCTAATTATCAGGGTTTGTCTATCAATCTAATAATTTAGCATTAAGACACAATTTTGATATAATTTTTATTTACCTACCAACTAAATAAAATATTAGATAATTAATAGCAAAAAATATTATATATATACCATAATACCTTATTTTTTCATGTGAAAACAGAAAAGCAGAAACATTGTTAATAATAATCGACCCCCCCCCCCGAATTTTTTTTTTTTTTTTTCAGCAATTAGAAATAATTTTTAATATAGGAAAGAAAAATAAATATTTAAATTAAAATAACTCTCCTAAATTTGGGTTCATATCTATAAAAATTCATAAATTATTTTTATTTAAAATATTTATTGAGATTTCTTTTTCTTTAATTTTATTTTAAAAATTAATATGAGTTTTCATTTTATTATTAAAAAAAAATTATTTTACTTTTATCCTATTTTTTTTTATTGAGTTAAATAGTTATTATTTCAATATTAATTACAAAGAAAACTTTCTAATAATTTATTTTGATAAAATTTAGAAGCATCTATTTTTAGTAAATCTTATATGCATATTCATTTGTTAACTATTAATTTTTGAATTCATCAAATTAAAATTATCTATTGGTGAAAAAATATAAAGCGAATTATTAAAATTTGGAGTGCTAGCTAGCTTGTTAGCGATCTTCTTTTATTAATTATATAAATAATTAGCAAACAATTAGATACTAAGATTGATTTGAAAAATATAAATTAAGAGACACTAAATAAATAATTATAAATTAATTAATTAATTTATTATTTTAGGCATATCAAAAGCTAAAAAGGAAAGTATCTATCTATAAAAAAATATAAAATTTAGGTTAAAAATTGATTTTTAAAATGGAAAAAGAAGAAATTTAGATAAATGACGATGTAATGAAAAGTCTGAAAAAGGCAAAGGTGTTTAAAGATAATGTAAAAATAAACTTTGAATTAAAGATAGATAATTTTTTTTAATTAATTGAAATCATTTTATGATAATTATTCAATTGTTATAATTGAGTGAATAAGCTTTAACACCTTTTTATTTAAAATTAGAAAGTAGCAATTACTTCGATGGATATATCTAAATGTGGAGAGTATTTAGTAACCTGTGATGGAGAATAAATCATAGAATATAATTTATTGAGTGGAGAGCAAATTAAAAAACTTTACCACAAAGAAAGCTAATTGGATTTAGTTAGATTTACTCACAATAGTGAAGCAATTCTTTGTGTTACTCAAAAAAATTGTAAATATATTTTTAAAATCTTTATCATTAGAAAATTTAAATGTTTGATCAAAATATAGTCACAATTATTTATTGGTCCTTGCATGACAATGAAATTGTAAAGAAGTTTGTAGGTCATACAGATATCATTTTATGTTTAGATCTTAATAATGCCTCAGATGTATTTTTAAGTACTTCTTAGGATTGCACAATGCGTTTTTGGGATTTAAATTCTATGACATTAGGAGAAAATGCAATTCTCGATTTATCTGAAAGAAAATGCAATCCTGTTGCAGCATTTGATAATTTAGGATTAGTTTATGCCATTTCATACACAGAAACCGTTGGTGGCTCAGATTTTACAAAGATTGCTTTATACGATATAAACAAACATGAACATGGAGCATTTGCTTCTTGGAATTATGATTGCCCTTAAGTTAGAACTTTAAAGTTTAGTTAAAATGGTGAATAGATACTCTGTTCAACTATTGATGGACAAATTCTACTTATAGATTCTTTCGAAGGAGGAATAGTAATAAATATTGATATTTAATATAAAAAACAAATCTATTATTTATTTGGAAACAAAAGCATATAAATTTAGCTTGCAATTTTTTACAAACACAAAATTTATTTATCTTGCTTGAAAGCAATTAGAAAGTTAATAAATAGTTAAATTTTAAATTTAAATTTTCAATAAATAACCTTGTTAAAAATGCTATTTAAACTTAATATAAACGATAAAAATGAAATAAATAAATAAAGTATGTCATTTCCAATTTTGCATTTTTAACAAAGCATTAAAAATTTTTCTACAAAAAAAAATAAATAAACTGTTATTTTTTAGGATAAAATAGAATAATAAAAACATAAAACTTTAGCTTTCAATTTTAGGCTGACACAAATTTATTTTTTTTGATTTCTTTATTCAAATTTTAAATCTAAATTCCAATAAATTACCTTGCAGAATATATTCAAATATTAACTAAAGGAATGAAATAAATAAATAAATCATGTGTTTGATATCTAATTTTGCATTTAAAAGATGAATTAAAAGTTTACTAAAAAAATAATAAATAAATAAATTGTTATTTTTTATGATAGATTAATTGAGTTTTATTTTATCATCTATTTAAAAGGAATTACAATTTTTAATTATTATTTTATATAAAAGTAAAAGAAAATATTTACTGGAGGTGAAGATTTAATGGATCCTTGTATTACACCATGTTGCTAATATATAATTACAGGTAAATCTATCATTAAATTAAATCAACTTTTATCATTTAAGTTAATAATTATAAAATTTTTTTTATTCTAAATTTTAGGAGGTGAAAAAGGTATGATTTAGGTTTGGAAGACAAAAACAGGAGAGGAAGTAACTAAATTATAGGGACATTTCTTAAAACCTTAGATTTGTAAGTTCTCATCTACTCATTGTATTTTAATTAGTGCTTGTAAAAATCTAATCTTTTGGATTCCAGATTTGTAGTAAAAGAGTGACAAATGATGGATGGATGAATGAATGAAAACCAATCTTAGATAAATTTCTTTTTTTGATTAGTTAATAGATTAAAAATTAATACATAAATATCTATCAATAAATAAACAAACCAAAAATCAATTAATTAGTCATTAAAAAATTAGACAATAAATGTATTAATAGTAGAACTAATGCTAAATTTTGCTAACTAAATAAAACATAACTTTATTTTTAATAAAATCAATAATAAATAATCAATATAATTAATAACCAATTCTTTAATCCTTGGCTAAAAACCACATATTATATTTAGTATTACCTTCTTTTATACTTTTGTGTTCATATTTATTTTAGTATTACTACTTTATTCAAACTAAAATAAGAATCTCTTTTAAATGCTAATCTTTTTTCATTAAGCTTATTTTTTAAAATGGATTAAATTAAAAAATGTATGCTATTATTACAGATCGGATTTTAATATTAATTAATACAATGAAATTCCATAAATCTTTTAAAATATATATTTTATTTTAGAAATAATTTTATTATAAAGTACAAGTGAAATAAATATATATTTTTAATGTTTAAAGAGAAAAATGCACTTTTACATAGATATATAAATGCATTGTATTTTTTAAATTTTTCATTGAAAACAATAATTTCTAGATCAATATTATCTATCTATCAATCAATCAGTAATATAGGTTATTCTACTCCAAAATTTTTTATTTGAATGATTTTTTCAAAAAAATATTTTTTTAAATTATTTGATGATAGAAATTTTGTATTATTTTTGAATTAACAGATAATTTTTTTTAATAATAAATAATTTTGATGATAAATCTACAGATTTTTGTATGAAATAAATACCATGTTTTCTATCGATTTTAATTTTTAATTTTATTTTTTTCGTCAAATATTTTTAAATAAACAAAATTAAATTTCATAAAAGTTCAAAATTAAAAAATAACTGAAAACTAAAACTATTTATATTAATCATGAAATATAACATTTTAATTTAAAAAATGAAAGTTTCAGTTAAAAATATGCAAAGAATTGTAGAATAGTATCTTTAACTTTTTTATTATAAAATCATCAGAATGATTGGTTTATCAACACATGTAAAGTAAATAAACAAAGCATATTTTATCAAAATTCTTTAAATAAAAGCAGACCCTTTTTTAGCTTAACCTGATTTAACAAAGCGATGTTTATATATGAATATACATACACATTAAGTTGCTTGCTTAGAACTGTTAATTAAAAATAAGATAATCTTTATACTTATGCAAATATTTTAAATCAGTGTGTAAAAAATTAATTGTATACAATTTATCAATCATAAATTAAAAATTGTAATATTAATTTTCTATTTGTTTACTTTATTATTTATTATAGGCTTTCATATCAAACATATTTGAAAGACAGCATATTTATTTATACAAATAGTAAAACAAAAGTTATAGCTTTAGACATTATCAATTTAATGAATTATTCAGGTTAGTAAGCTCGATTGGATTAGTCTAATCAAAAATTAAATGGCAACAACAACCAGTCTAATATTCTCAATAGTAGTGTAAAACAAAAGGAATAGAATTAGCAAAGTCAGTAAGTTAATTAAGTAAATATTAGTAAGAAAAACAAAAAGAATAAAAAGAGAAGTTCTTAATAAGCAAGCAATAGTGATGAATATTCTAGGAATGCTAATATTGATCATATTTTAAGCGCTATAGAGAACAACAAGAGATGTAATGATTCAGATTTCTACAATTAAAGCAATAACAAAATATCATAAGAATATTTAAGTTTGGTAGATTCTACAGAGCCTAACAACAATACGGTAGAATATATTCGTAGGAAACTTTCTGATTAAAATTATTCATTAATTTCTCCTGAAAATAAGACCTCTGCTACTAATTTCCATAAAAAATCTAATAGCAATTAAGAAAGATTATCTTCCTCTGTGTCTTCTTACGGTACTAACAAAGATAGTTAATATGATGATGGTTTTATAACAATAGGTAAGGCAGCTAAACCAAACAATGGCTACAATAACTAGTTACACTATAACGAATAAAATAAGTAAATAAGTAGTAAATAGAATTGCAGCTATTCTATTAATGTATTAAATGACAGTAACATAAATTAGTAAAATAAACACAACAATAGCAATAACTAAACTCAAAACAAAAATCATAAAATGAAATAACATTCAAATTAAAACTAGCAGCAGCATGTCAGAAAGCATGACTAAATCTAAATTGTGCATTCTAACAGCTATAATATTGAAAATAGTGATTCAAAGCATAATTAAAGCAACCACAATAGGTTTTCTTCTTCAGGAGATATCAAAAACAAGTAAAATCAATCCTCGCCTTTAAAAGAAATAAAATAGCATAGAAGTAGCTTGGTTGTGTAATAAAATCAAAATAATAAATTCAAAAATGAAATAAACTCTTTAGATTACGTACAAGAAGAGTAAAGGATTAATAATTCGAGCAGTTAAGAATTGGATCACGAGAACGAAGAAATTAACTAATAAGAAGATAAAGAGAGTTATGAATACTTTTCGAATATTGACCATGATGAATCACAATAGACAAGTAAAGAGGATAACAATCATTTAAAAGTGATGAGAAAAAAAACAAATAGAAGCAAAAGCATTCATAATAGTACAGAATTAGGCTCAGTCAATAATAATTCATAAGAAAAATTAGGTTGTTTAACTGCTAAAAATGACAGCAAAACTACAAAAGATGATACAGATTTTACTAGCATTAACAATCTTGAAAATCAAAATTAACTGCAATTAACCAATTAATCATCTTAATAAAGCTAAAATAATTCTAATGTCATGAGTTAATCATGCTAAAATCTTCCCAATCCTCCAACTTTACAAAAAGAGAAATCAATTACAAATGAAGATAAAGATAAAGAAAAAGAAGAAGGAAGCTTAGCAATATTTCGTTGCCCGATAGCTTTAGAGAAGTACAACATAAAACTGTGGATTATGTATGTAGACAATTTAATTGAAGTTATGTTTAAGTTGCCGATTGAGTTGATTATTTTAATTGCAGAGTACATAATCAAAGGCAAACAAATTTAGAGAAAAGATTTTCATATATGGGTTCATTTTATTTTAATTCTTATCCCTGTTCTCATATTCACAGATAACCTCTATATCATAGAAATGAAAGAATACTTTGATGTTTCTTATTGGTATCATGCATTCAGAGGTTAATCTACTCTCAAACTTTACGGTGTTCTTATGACAGCAGATATAGTTGATAAGATGTTGTGTACATTCGGTGAGTACCTCATATTAGATATTATTTGGTAGAAATTACCTAAATCTCCACTCCTCCACCTTATAAAATACATAATTCCTGCAATTCTCTATGTTTTTTTGCACTCACTTGTCCTTTTTCTGTCAATAATTGCTACAAATGTTATTTTAAATAGTGATATTTCCTTCTTGTTTGTAATGATGTTTGTCCACCTTTCAATGAAGCTTAAATCAACTATCTTTAAGAAATTCACCAAAGATGGCTATGTCTAACAAACTCATTCAGACTTAAGATCTAGATTTGCTAAATTTTTGTACGTCTTCCTCATATGGGCAAGTATGAGAGGTTTCCCTGAAGATATAGTAAGAAAGCTGGTTTATTTTTTAGGTTTTGAAGTAATTGTAGAGTGGATTAAGCACATATTTTTGATGCTCTTAAATAATCTAAAGCTCTCTATTGTAGAAAGTATGAGTAAATCATGCAAAGTTTTTGTAGCTCAAGTTCGTATCATCCCCTCCTTTTAAGCATAAGAAATACTAAATAATAAAACTTTACAAACATTCATGGAAAGAGAAAATTATCTTGCACAAACTCCATATGTGTCACCCAGTTTGAAAATAGGATTTCGAGTAAACTTTTTAGCATTTCACCATGCAGTAATAATAATTAAAATTCTATACCCAATAATGCTTAACTATTTCTCCTACAACAACTTCTGGATAGCTATATTTTTCGTGCGTATTTTCTAAATTTTAAACGACTTGCTCATTTACAAGTTCTCCTTTAATAATAATGAAATAATTAAGCTCTACACTCTTAAAAATCAGTCACTCCTCAAAACTATTTTTAATAAAATTGATTATTTGATTTTCACCCATGGAATCTATTCCATACTCAAATTCTATTATAATGATTCTTTCAAAAACCCAATAGAGCTTTTAAGTCCTCTATTTTCAAAGTAATGATTCAACAAAAAACCACT
This sequence comes from Tetrahymena thermophila SB210, assembly GCF_000189635.1. Taxonomy (NCBI): domain Eukaryota; phylum Ciliophora; class Oligohymenophorea; order Hymenostomatida; family Tetrahymenidae; genus Tetrahymena; species Tetrahymena thermophila. The sequence continues at coordinate 157,145 of NW_002476555.1, forward strand.
AATTATCTATTTATATATCACAAAAAAATGCAATTAATTTTAAAATAAATGTTAGTATTATTATACATTCTTTCATTCATTTATCCATTTAATTATTCATTCATTAATTAATTTTTTTATGTTCAGCATTTAGTTTAGCTAAAGCATCTTATCAAAAAAATACAAATAAAATTATTAGATAGAAATGATAATTGTTCATTAAAATAAAAAAGTTACAAGTAAAAAATGAGTGAATTATTTGATTTATTTAAATTTTAATTGCTAGTATTTAATTTATAGTTTTATTAAAGAGTATTTATAATTTTTGCTACAAATCAATACAATTTTAAATAAAAAAATAAAACAGAATGTACCTTTTATTTAAAAAATAATTGTATTTCTTAATAGTATTTTGTAATTTATTTGGTTTATTCAATATAGGATTTTTTTTATTTATGTCTAATTTAAATTATTTCTAATAAAATTAATAAATTATATTTATTTATTTAGAGTAGAAATTTGTAATATTAATTTATTATGATGTAAAATACAGAAAAATTATTTTGATAGACATTTTAATGTTTAAGTTTTAATAAATTTCAAACTCTTAATTTAAAATATGTTTGTTTTTAGCAATTAATTTTATTTTCATTTATTAACATAAAAATGAGTACAATTAAAATTATTTTATAGAAAATCATAAATCATTTTTAACTTTTTTTTTCAAATATTCTTTGTCTTTGGTTCAATTCTAAATCAAAAAAATATTTTGAATAATATTTAATATTAAAAGGTAAGAGTATTTATTTATTTTTACATGAATTTTTAATTGATTTTGTTTTATTAAATTTAATAATCATAAGTTTTTTACCTGAGTTTATTCAATAATATTATTATTATTAATTAATTTATAGTATTTACTTTACATTATTTTCAATAGATTCTTTTAAGAAAGTAACTTACTCAATCAAATATTACTTAAGTTTAGATATGCTTAAGATCATATTAAAACCAATATATTTGCTAGTTAGTCTATTTTTCATTTAAGCGACTGTTTTATGGGTATTTTGGGAGGAAGCTATCCCTAACCCAACAATGAATTAAGAGAAATAAGATTAAATTAGTAATCCATATTTGAGTGAAATGAAATTTAAGGATGACCTTTAAAAAAGCTATTACGAGGAATCTTGGTTCCCTAAATAGACTGAAAAGGTAGCATTGATAGTCATTTCTGACTTCGGCTTGAATGATTTGATTTATTGTAAGAAAGATAAAGTTAAATAATGTGCAAACTTTAATTTAAGTAGGAATCCTTTCTATTTTTTCAACAATGATATGGAAGAATTCTACAAAAATGAAAAAGAAAAGACCTTAATTACTTAATTAAACTAAGACTTTCCTCTTCATGAAGAATACAAACTACAGTCTCTGTTATCAGGAAACTACATTGGCTTTAGAGACTATTTAAATAATTCATTTAGTCACTAAACAGACTTTGACTCATTGCTCTTTTAATCAAAAAAGTACTTTTTAATTTATTTTAAAAGATTCAAAGCAAGTACTGTCTAATAAAATATCTATGCAAATAAATCCAATTTTCTCTAAATTATTATTCAAACATTTACCTGAAAAAAAAATCTTATTTAAAATACTGATTTTCAAATTCTTCCATTTTTTAAATTGAATTATAAAAAATAATCATTTAAATAAATTTAAAATCTAGTAAATTTTTTGCTTAAAATATATTTAAAATAATTTCATAATTTAACATATTGTCTCATATACTTAGGCATTTTCAAAACAATTATTTTTTACTTATAAACTATTGTAAAAATTGTTTCGATTCCCATCTCTAATAACAATAATAAATAATTTTGAGATATTATGGAAAATATAATTTTTAAAAAAAATTTTATTTGTTTGGATAAGGAATATAAATTTAGTTTAAAATAATTATGATACGATTTAAAATCTTTTATTAAAATTTATTGAAAAACAAGCAGATATTTTAAGTTGAATTAAAAAATTAGGTAAAATAAAGGCTAAAGTTATTTAATCTCTGACTTTAATGACAAGATAGTTAAAAATATAAACTAAGATCATTATAATGACACATATTACAAACAAGAGGTACATTCAAAATAAGAGTTTCTTAAGCTGTAAAAAGAAGAAGGATAAAATTTTATTTTTTATTACCAAAGAATTAATGAAACTTTTCTGCACTTGTAATAGCATTTCAAATAAGAAGAATCTAACTCTGATTAAATAATCTATGACTATTTTAATTAAAGTGTTTCCTTAATCCTTGATTCTTTTAATTAATCTAAATAGTTGAATACTAATATAACTATCCTTTCAGTAGGATAATTTGGATTTATAAATTAGACAGAAAATATGGAAGTGATTTAAAATGCATCAAAGGGCTTTATTTTAGCTTATGATAATAGAAAATTTCTTGGCAATTAGATAAAGAGCGTAGTGTAAAATAATTATTAGTACTAAGTTACTTCTTATGACATATCTGCTACAATAAGTGCACTTACTGGATAGCCACTTACAAAGAATAATATTGGCATTATGATTCCTTAATACTTCTTAGATATTCCATAAATTGATAACTATGTGCTAGCAAACAATTTCTATACAAACTTTAGGCATGTTGAAGATCTTTACAATTCTATGTAAAACAAAAATAAATAGTTTAGCTATGATGAATTAGATGGGATAGAATAAATTACATAACAGGTGAGATTAAATTATAAGGATTTATTCATAAACGATAAAATTAATGATAAAGATTAGCTTTTCAAATTTTTAAAAAGTGCAGTGATTTATATTTAAGAAATCAGGTCAGTAATTAAATAAGAAATGATAACTCCTGATATCGATATCCTTTAAAATTGTTTTTACGTAGCCATCCTTAATTTAGCCATTGTAATAATTGCGATCATTTTAATAAATTACTACTAATAACAAATCACAACTCAGATTTAATTCAAAAATTTCAGCCCTTTGTAAAGTACGTTTATGATTGTTCTATTATTTTTACTAGCACTCTCTTCTGCTGTCTTTACTTATAGGAATTTTTCAAGCTTCGTCCTTTTAGCATGTGGGACATTTGGAATATTAATTCTTTCTTAGCTATTTTATATCATATATAATAAGCAAGAACCTTTCATCAGTCAACTGATCTACTTATTGGTAATTATTAAAAAATTATGTAAATAAATTAATTTTGAGAAAACAATTGACTTTTTAGTATTTCTTTCAGCTTTATTTGTTGCTTCATATTCTCAAGTATCTTAAGAAAATATGTCAAGCTATAGTCTATATATAAGGTAACTTCTCATTGCTATAAGTATAATTTATGCTCTTTATTTTGGTTTCTTATTGTTCAAGAAAAATGATTTTAGCTCCACCAACAAGAAAATAGAAAAAAATATATTTATAAGCATCGCTCTCTTTATAATTAGTATCTATTTGCAGCATGTTTTCAGTTAGAAATAATTATTACTGTAGAAATATCACATAAGTTAGAATCTATAAATGATAGGTTCATCTATTCTTCATATTGCTCTATTCTTTTATTTAGTAATAAAATAAATTAAAAGTGTTAGCTCTGAGCATTTAAAAAGAATCCCTAAAAATATTTATTTTATTTTGCAATCAATACTTATTCTGTTTTCTCTAGCTTATTATATGTGCTTCATCTCAGAAGATTTCTCAAACGAGGAATTATCTAATGGTTATACGCTGCAGAGTCTTTTTGTGTTTTTGATTTATCTTACATTTACAATATTGTGCTTATATTAATTCTTTGTGATTAAAGAAAAAATTGGAAAATTGTGGAATTGTTCTTCCTTTTTGATAAATTTCGTATTGTTCTCCATATCCAACTTAGATAAAAGCTCATTCCTCATTGTTTAGCTTTTTTTCATAGCCCTAATATCATATGGAAATATAGTTTATAGCAGATAGTAAATTTGCTTTCACTCTAAATATTCTGTTCTCTTTTTGCTCTCTGTATATTTTTATTTATAAACAGGTCATTCATATGAGTTGAATGATTTATTTTAAAAATTTCTTGTTTAAAGTAGCCCTTTCTAATAATCAACTGTGGGATTTTAAATCAGAGTACTGATAAATATAGTTGCAGGATTTATATATGCATGCTTAGTTCTTCCTTTTTTCTGCATAACTGACACGAGTCTAAACTTTTTAACTAGCCAAGATACGAGTTACTTTTAGAAATCTTTCTTTTAATTTATGTTTGATTGTTCAATAAAACAAAGTGAGTAAAACTCTTTTTAAATTATTGAAATGGAGCAAGCTAGTTTAGGATAAGATTCTACAAAAAATGAATAAATAGAATAAATCAGTGACTCTCCAAAAAACAAAGCTTAAATGACACAAAATAATATACTTCATTTAACTTTTTGTTCATCTAATCTGAAGTTTTAACTACCTATCTTACTATCTCTCTTAACATTAGTATTTTTCAGTATTGACAATCTTTAACAAACTTCAACAATTACTCACTTCTTTCCTGGAATTCTATTTTACGGGCTAGTTTTTTTTTCTGTAACTCTCATCAGCTTTCTATAATACCTCATACTAAAATACGATGAAATATTATTAAAATAATTTAAAGTCAAGTGATATTTATGTTTATTTGTCATTTTTGTTTTGTTTTTTTTTAAATTTAAAAAAAATAAACATATTAATTGGTTTATCAAATACAACAAATTTCTAAATTTACTGTAAATAAAATATATTTTTTATAATAATTTATTTTTAAAATTGGCTATACTTTTGATATTAATTTTTAAAGAATTGATAGAATCTTTATAAATTATTTACATAAATTATTTCAAATTACAGTAATTAACTTATTCATCAACTAAAAATAAGTATTTATTTTATAAAATAACAAAATTAATTAAAAAAATAAATTCTTATTAAAATTAATTTATGTAAATATTAATAAAAATATTTGTTGATTTAATTAAGAATATTTAGAACTCTAAAATTAAAATTTTTAATAATTAATTGTTTTTGCAATGAAATTCTAAAAATAGCCAAGGCATTCATCTATATATTTTGATTGAATCTTTTTTCAACAATTAATTGATTTAGAAAAAACATAATTAATTTGCTTACATTCAATAAATAGGAAGTAAAAATTACTAATTATATGATTCTGTCAAATGTATACCAAAAAATATAAAAGCAATAGGCTAGTACTTATTGCTATGGATCCATGTTAGTTATTTAGCAATTTTTTAAGTGCTCTTTTAGCTTTGAAATTAAGTTATTTTATTAAAGTGTAAATAAATACAAACAATTAAAAGTAAAAAAAAGAATAAGCAAAAAAATAAATTAATTAATGAAAGTCTGCCGATTATTTGATAAAAGTGCTGCTGATACTATTGCGAAGGTCTGCTTAGCTTATATATTTTGTTTTGTTACTTACTGCTTTTACTTATATTCTCAGAGCGGGCTTCTTTAAAAAGTATCTTAGTCTCACCCGATTCTTACTACAATATTGATATTTTATGCTTGCATAGTATTAAATTGGGCAGCTATGAAAAAAAAACACATCGGATTGGGAGTGCTTGCTATAATTTCCAATGCCTTTTGTATTTTTATAATTGGAAAAGCGAAACAGTTTGTAATTCATTACTTCGATTTATCTAAAGGGTGTGAAAGATTGGCTAATGCCAATCCTATTTTCTAATTACTAATTGACCAAAATTACGATAAATATTTTAATGAAACCTCTAAAGTGTTGTGCTCTAAAGAATGTCCCTGTAAATGGAACAATAAGACAGATGTCTATTATGATTTTAAGCACAAATTTATAATTAATAAATATGATGGTGCTAAATCTGCTTAAGAATGTCCTGATTACTTGTCTGATACAGATAAAAATTAATAAAAATTATCTTATTTATATGACATGATTAATTTAGAGCTATATGGGTGCTCAGGGTATTGTAAAAAGCAAGATATCTATTCAGTCACCGATATAAATCATGGAAAACCATAACGAAACTGCTTTGATATACACAGATAACTATAAATGGAAACCTATAAGTTGCTTTTTTTTGGTATTAAATCTATACCCATAACTCTTATAATATTAATACCAAGTATATGCTCTTTATTTTACAAATAAAAAAGCCAAGAAACTTAAAATATAAAAGAACAACAAGATATGAAAAAGGGCATTAATGCAAATAAATCTTTGATTTGTTCTTGAAAATATGTCGATGTTCTTAAAAAAATTAATCTTTTCTTTCTTTTTACTCTGAATTTAAAAACTCCTCTTTTTATAATTTTGCATTGTTGGAAAATTTAAATTAGAAAGAAAGAAAGAAATTGTATTTTTGATAACTGAATAAATAATTGAGGTAAATTAGACAAAACTCTAACAACAAGAGAGGAAGGAAGACAAAATATTAACTATTTGATTAACAAAATATTGTAATTTAATTATTTATTAATTTACCGGATCTAAATATGATTAAGGTTGAAATGGTAATTAATTAATTAATTAATTATCTATCTCTGCTTATATTAATTCAAATTTTTATTGTAAAATAAATTAATTCATTTTAAACAAATTATTATAATTTTTTATAAATTTTTGGTCTATAAAGTAGCTTAATTTAAAAAATACATATATTTTTTATATCAGTTTTATTAGCTATTTTTAATTATCACTTTATTTTTTTTTATTTTTGAAAATAAGCTTGATCTTTTACGATTTTATCTTTGATGCTAATTTTAGAAAAAAAGTTAACAAACAAACAAACAAACACTATTTAATAAATTTATTTATTTATTTGATTTTTTTATTTCCATTCTATTTGAATTATTAGTAAAAATTTAATAATAATTATTATCATTCTAGCATGCTAATTAATTACTTTCGTCTTCTTCTTTAATTTAGATTTAATAAAAACTAATTTAAAAGTTATTGGTTGAATGAATCCTTTCTATAATCAAATATTATTTAACATGTTTATCAAATTTGTTTGAGAAATTATGTATAAAAATAAACAATTTTTTGAATATGAAAAAAATTTTTAAAATCCTTATTTACCTCTTAAATACTGTATGTACATCTAGTTATTTCTTCTTCAAGAATTTTATTTAATTGTTTTGTGTTTTTTATAATGCGATCTAAATTGCTAACATTTCCTGTCTACTTTTTCTAATATTAATATTTAAAGCTTTATTATAAATTAATCAAAAAAAACTAAACTTTTAATTTTTTAAGCATATTGACTAATATATAAATAAAGAAAATCAAAAATAGATTATTGTTTATTTTTATCTAATTATTTAACTAAGCTCTTTTTTTATTTTTATATGGTCTGTTATTATAAAGATCAGTTTATTACCTAAGCTACTTAAAAATATCAGTTCAATCATTTAATTGGTTTTTCATTAAAATATTTTAAATTCAAACTATTATTTGTAAATAATTTTGCATTATATTTGTTTATTTATGCTTTAATTACAGGCTTGTAATGATTATTTTATTAGTGAGTATTAATTAGTAAATCTAATATCAATTCAAATTATAAATTAAAATAGCTTATAATTAATAAAATAAATAAATAAATTAATTATGAAAATAATTTTATTCAATTTAGTTTTTAATTTTTTAAGGAATTTCATAAAATACTTTCTTAAAATTTTTAAGTTCTTAATTAGTATTTGTTTATTTATTTATTAATTCAATGTTTTAGTTGATAGAATATTTTTATTCAAATTTTAAAGGAAATATTTTTATTTTAATGATAATTATCATATAATAAAGTGTCTATAGAAAATTGATTTAATTAAAATCTTGGTTGAGGTATTAGATTTAATCGTATTATTAAAATTTGATTAATTTAAAATAAATCATTGAAATTGTTATTGATAAACAAAATTAATTATATAAGTTAAAATGGATAGCTAGTAGGATATTTTGACTTAACTTTGTTGCATAAATTGTTAAAAAGTGAGCTAATCTCCAAATATTACAACTTGTTGCAATTCAGTTGTTTGCTTTGACTGTAAACCTATTGTTTAAACTAAATCTTGCTAAGTTTGTGGATCAAGAAATTATTCAATTTAAGTTAACTCATTTTTGAGCAAACTTTCAAGCTAAATTAAAATGTAATGCTAATACAATTGCGGATATAGCGATAATCTTAAATTACTTGCGATACATGAGCTTAGTTGCTAGCTAAAAAAGTATGAGTGCAACTTATGTAACTTTAAATCATAAGGTGATGAATTTTTATGTCATATTAACTCCGATCATCAAAAAGAAATAATATAGAGCTTTTCTAAGGGTGGTAATGCACCAAAATAAAGCAGCTTAGACATTGATCCAACGAAAGTTTAAATTAACAAAAATAATTTTGAATCCAGAGTTGGAACAAGTGGTAAATATTATTGTGGAAAAAGCATAGGATTTCATTGTGGGTGCTGTTCAGGGTGTGGTCCTCATGATGGAGACAATTGTCTACCTTGTATGATACTGGATGTTTCAATAAGAAATCTTCCAAAAGGATATTTAGTAAATAAATATGGAGCTAATTCAATTTTAAAAGATAAAGTGTTCTCATGTGGAAGATTAATAGCAAAAAAAAGATGTGGAGAAAATTATTATTGGTGCGATGGTTGCGATTCTTTAACTAGAAATGCTAAGAATTATTATGAGGCTTTTTCTAAGTGAAAAATATAAATAAAAGCCTGCTTTATTAAATTTTAATGATCTTAGTAAAATAAATTATAAAGTACAAATTAATAATCTATAATAAAACAAAAAAAAAGCATTAACTATATTATAAAAATGAAAGTTTAATTCTATATAATTTAATGTAAAATAAAGATAAAATGCACTTTATTAAGAATGTTAAATACAAACATTTTGATTTATATTAAAGATAAAATGCACTTTATTAAGAATGTTAAATACAAACATTTTGATTTATTTTTTAAATATTTATTTACTTGTTTTCTAAAAGTAAATTAATACTCACAATTAAAAAAATATTTCAACAAAATACAATTTTTTTTTCCTTTTTACAAATTAAATTAAATGACATTTTTAACTAAAATCATACTAAAATTTCTAATTCCTTTAAAAAGATTTTATCTTTTATTTTGAATATGAGTAAATAATAATAACCAGCAGTATTTTTAAATTAAAAAAAAGCAATTATGCAAAAAATAATACTTTTAAAATCTTATTGAAATTTTATTTTCCCTAATAACTTTAGTGTTTTTAAATATTTCATAAATAAAATAATAATAAATTATCTTTAATTTTATTATTAAATAAAAAAATTTCTTATTTTAAAAATAAAATATTATTGAGTGGTGAAAAATAATAATTATTGACTGAATAGGTTGATTATTTTTTATAAATAATGAGGTTTTACAGTGTTTATTTTATTTTATTTTATTTTGAGAATTGAAATTGATATTAATTAACAAAGATAACTTTAAATAGCTTAAAAATTAATAAATTTTTAGATAAAAAGAGAAATGAATTAAGATGATTAAATTAACTCTAAAAGAACAACAGCAACACTTGATTAATTAATATTACATATTTACATATATCAAATTAAAACTGAGAACTTCGAATAAATTAATAAATAAAAATTTCATCAATTTTAATTTTCTTTATCATCCTCAACTTCCATTTTTTTCTTTTTATTGTTATTTGTAATTTTTTTCTTTAATGGAATTCTGTCAACTTTAGATACACCGTCAACGAAGGAAGTTTTAAACAATACATTAGCATTCTTTAATAATTAAAATATATTTTACAATCACAAATATAATTTTGATGAAATGATTTACTTGATACATACCGTCTTTTAAGGAAATAAGAAGGAACTGAGAGTTTTGGAATCTTTGAGAAATCATATAACCTTTATTTAATTTAAGTTAAAAGTAATTTAATTTAAAGAAATAGTTTATTTATTTACCTATATTTTCAGTATGAGACAAATCCAAAGCGGAATCTACTTCATCCAAAATATAGAAAGGAGCAGGCTTATATTTAAGGAGTGCAAGTACGAAAGAAAGAGCAAGAAGTGATCTTTAACCTGTTAAATAAATAAAATTGAATAAATAAAATTAAATAATTATAATCAAATAGTTAGTTAATTACCTCCTGATAATTCAGATAGAGAAGTTTTCCATACATTGTTGAAAGCAACACCCAATTCAAGACCAGCAGAAACATCTTGACCTTCAGGAGGTTATATACGAGCTGCAGCACCTGGCAAAAGATCAGAAAAGATTTAGCCAAATGTTTTATTAACTTCCAAATAACATTTTTCTAAAGTTTCTTACTTTTTCTTATCCAATTCGTCCATGTTCTTGAAAAGGAGGATCTTATCATTTTCAAGAATTTGGCGTTTTTCATTAAGTTATTAATAATCTTTTTCTACTTTTTCACTCATGGCCTCAACCTTAAAGTTTACTTGCTTTTATCTTATTTGTTGTTCCTATACAGTGTTATGGTATCTTCTCTTAAGTTCATTTAAGTTAAATTTAGAGAAGTCGTAGTCCTCACTTCCTTATTAGCCGAAAAGATCTTTATCATTTCTAATAAACTAATTTTATTATCAAAATAGAAAATTTAATTAGCACAAATACATTCATTATTTATTATAAATTTTAACAATAATTCTAATAATTAATCACATTTTTCTTTAAATTATTTTCAAAATATTAAATTATTAAAATCTTATTTGAAACAAGCTAAGGATATTTTAAATTTTTTTTTCAAAGCATCTGCTCAAATAAATAAATAAATAAATAAATAAATAAATAAATAAATAAATAAATAAGTAAAAGAAGAAATATTTTGATAAATTAATAAAAAGAATTTGATTTCTACTAAAAAATAGATATTAAGTAAGATTGAATTAAATATAAAAAAGGAATAAAAAAATATATTTTTTAAATGATATTTATTACCTCATTTTCTTTTTCTAAATTATTGAGATAAAGACGAATGTCAGTAATTTCTGCAGTGATTTTTTTGTTGAATTCTTCGATCTTCTTAACTTCAGATTCTATTTCGTCTTTTCTTTACTTAAGAGTTTTTTCTTTTTCTTCAAGCTCAACTCTCTTACCTTAGAGCTTCTAAATTTCTAGCTCAAGCTCATCTTTTTGTCTCTATATAATTTATATAAAAGAGATAATTAATTTATGAATAATGAAATGTGCTTTCTTACCTTCAATTCTTAGTTTTCCTTTCTCTTTTGGTTCAAATCTTAGTCATTGCTTTCAAGTTTTTTCTTTTGATCTTCTATATTTTTATTTTCTTAGATAACTCTGTCTTTTGATTTGATTAAATCCTTTTTATTATGTTCAATATTGACTTCACAGTCGGCAATGTGATTGTTTAAATTTTATAGTTCCTTGTCACTTTCTTCTATTTCTTATTTGAGCTTTTGGATTTTCTTTTTCCAAACTTCCTTGGTGTCTTTAGATTTAGAGAGATTAGCTCTTTCATTATTCAATTCTTCAAGCTTTTCTTGAGTCTTTTTGTCTTGATCTTAAACACGTGCAAGCATTTCAATATCATCTTGAATTTCTCTTTCAAGCTTATCTTATTGCTCTTGGATACCACGACCAGAAAGATTTCTTAATTGTTCAGCGAATTTTTCAAATCTGAATTTTTTATTTGTTAAATCATCCTTCAAACCATTATAATAATTTTCTTCTTTTTTAAGGTAGTTGATGCTTTCTTAAAGTTGACCTTTATTGTAGATTATTTCTTCTTTCTCGTCTTAAATATTTCTATAATTAGCATAACGAGTAAGTGTGAGGTTTCTATTATCTTGATAACCACCTTATAAAGTACCTTGAGGATCAATAATATCACCTTCGAGAGTGACACACTTGATTCTCATTCTAACATTCTAATTAAAGGCTATCTACTTAGCGATATGTTGATTAGAAGTAACAATGAAGTTTCCAAATACAAAAAGCATACTTCTTTCTAAATACTTATCATATTCGATAAGTTCATAAGCAGGAAGAGCCCATCCTCCCATTTCATTTGCAATACGTTAAGCTTCTTAAACTATTTGTTCATCAATCTTTCTGCTAACAATCTTATTGTTAGGAATAAATCTAACATTAAAAGAGAAGCAATTCTTTTTAAGCATTAACTTAGAAGTTTATTCATCTTCAGTAACAATATTTAGCAATTTTCCACCTAAATTATTGCATTTATTTATTTATTTTGTAAAATAAATTTAATTAATATTCAAATATACCTGCACCAGCTTCAAGTGCTTCGAAATATTCAGGAGATTTTACTTTGAATAAAGTCAAAATTCTTCCCTTAATTTTGCTTCTATCAAAATTAGGTTCAGGGTCTCTAAACTTTATTATTTCAAAAAAATATTTTATTGATTTGAAACAAAAGTGATTAAACAAGTATTGAAAGATTTAAATGAAAAAATAATGAATGTCTCATTACTTGAAGCTTGAAAATCCAGTTACCATTTTGGTTCAAAATATTTTCAAGGTTGTGATTAAGCTTCATAATTTATTGATCATAGTTAGCTCTTTCGTTTTCTCTTGCTCTGAGCTCATTGACATTGAATGTGCATTCTATTTTTAATAGAGCATTTTGAATTTAAGAATAAAAATAATAAAAATTTACTATCGATGTCATCTTCAACTTATTTAATTTCTTTTTCTAAGATTTCAAGCTTTTTGCTAAGACTTTCTCTTTCTCTTTAGGCACTTTCAATATTTTCTTTTTAATTCTTGATGATATTTTGCTTTTGCTTGATGGAATTTTCTAATTTAGCAATGTCGTTTTTAAAGTTTCTGAGTTTATTCTTTGTGAATACAATTTATTCATCAACTTATTCCTTTGCAGCATCTATGTTACCAGAATCATTTTTAGAAAGTCTGTTAACTTCGTTGAGATTTTCTTTCTTTTAATCATATTCAGCTTGAAGGTCAGCAAGCTACTATCTAGAGTATTCCAAATCCTTTTCAAATTTAGCAATATTTTCTTCGCATAAACGAACTTTATTTTCCTACTTCTTTAATTCTTGTAAAGAAGATATTTAAAATTTTTTAATGGTTTCACGATCTTTTTCTTGTCTTTAAATAGTATCTTCCAAATTTTTCAGTGCCATTTCATAACGACTGAGTTGTTTATCCTTTTCAGCATCTTGCTTTCTACCATGGTTTTTCATTTCATCAATAACTTGCTAATAATCATTTGTAACCTTAGTTAATTCTCTCTAAGCATGTGTGAGAATGCTTTGCTTGCTTTCTATTTCTCTCATTCTTTCCTTTAAAAGATTGTTCTTATTAAAATATTCATAAGCTTTAAGCTTTCTATCCATTTTGTTGATTTCAACTTCGCTGCTCTTCCAAATCAAATATTGTTCTTTTTCCTCTTTCAACTTTCTCATTTTAGGTTGGATATCTGTATCAATCAAATCATTGATTTCCTTAACCTTTTCCTCTTTTTTCTTAATAATTTTTTCACTTTCTCTTTTCTTTTCATTGTAGAGAGCAGTTCCTATTTTTAATTATTCATGATAAATTAATTATTCAAAATATTCCAAAAAATATTCTCAAAAACCATTTTTAAAAATAACTTCTTGCTTTTAATTTAAAAAAGATATTTCTTGGCTTATTTTTATATTAAAGTGTTATTTATTATTAAATTAAATAATTCAAAATGGTTATTTAATATCAAAGCTGTTTTTATGTGATTTTCGAAAGCACATTTTGTTTTTATCAGGTAATTAATAGCAAGCATTTAATAGTTATTTGCTGTCCTTCTAAAGTAATTTTTATACCTGCAGTTTCTTCAAGCATAGAAATGAGTTCCTAAGGTTTCAAGTTGATGATCTTAGTAATTCTACCTTAAGCAACCAAGAAGTGAGGATTGTCAATATTTAATTAAACACTTCTGAACATATTTTTGACTTGATTTAAAGTAAGCTTTGTACCATTAACGAAGTATTTACTCTTTTCTTATTAGACCTAAGTTTAAAATATTTTTCAAAAAAATTATTATTGAATGTAAAAACAATATCGTTTTTAACATGCAAAATAATTACAAAGAGAATTTCAAATGATAAATTACTTGTCTAGTAACAGAAATTGTGTCATATGATTCATAACCAAGAGGTGATTATTCTTTGTTAGAATTGTCGAAAATAACTGTAACTTCTGCTTTTGTTATACCTGCATGACCTTATTTATAAACTAATTCTTGAACCTTCTTAACTCTTAGCTAGAATTATTAAAAAAATAAAATAATTTATTAATTCTCTGAAAGTAAAAATTAATAGCCTAGTTATGAATAGTCAATATAATTAATTAATTAATTACCAGTTCCCAATCTTTGTTCAAACCAAGAACGAATAAGATAGAGTCTAAGATATTAGACTTACCAGATCCATTAAAACCTGTAATTGCATTGAATTACTGATCAAAGCCCTTAATAATTGTACGAGTGGCGTAACTCTTGAAACCTTCAATAATAATTTCTTTTATATACATATCTCCTCTTCAGCTCTGCTTTTTGTTTTAGAAAAAGAATAACTTTAGCTGGATTTTTAAAAGAATTTCATTCAAAATATGTCCTACCTTGCTATTAAATCTATCTAATCACTAAATATTTGCTTAATCAGAGAATTTGTTTGTTTATTTGTTTGCTTTAATATTTTAATTAATTAATTAATTAGAGTGATTCTTTCTATTATGTTTTCCCTCCTTTTTTATTAATTTATAAGATTTGATAAATTGTAATGAAAAATAAATTTTTTGATTTTAATTTTTTGATCAATTCTTCTAAATCAAAATATTGAGCGCTATTTAAAAGATTTGAAAAAAATCAATTCTTTCTTTCAAAAGCATATTGATTGTCTGTATATTATTAAAGAGTTTTTCATTCATTCTTATTAATTTATAAAAATGCTCACTCATTCATAATTATTATTTTACATTCAATTAGAATTTAACAACATCATTCATTTATTCATACACTTCTCTTTTTATTTAGTAATTATTTAAATTGTTTTTTAAATTTAAATTTATTTTATCTCAAGTAGCAAATAAAACAATATTTTTTAAGAAGAAAATTAAAAAAAATATTTTTAACTTTTTACTTATTGAATTAAATACATATTTATTTTAATAAAAAATATAGTTGGAAAAATGAAAGAGAATAAATTATATAAATTTATTTATTTATTAATTAATTAATTATTAAAAATGACTAAATATAATAATTATATTTTTTTAAAAATTATGTATGCTAAGATTAAATATAAAAAATTAAATTTCTTAAGAGGAACTGTAGATATATCAAAAAATAGATATATTATTGAAGAAATAAATAATATTTAATATTTATATCATTTTAATAATATTTATTTAGAAAGAATGGTAATTAAATATATATAAAAATAATTATCTTTTCATTTTAATTTTATAAATTTAACTGCTTATTTATTTAACAAATATCATAGAGAAGAGTGGTTAGATATATTATAAGAATCGATTAATATTTCATGTATATAGTTTTTATTAGCAATTATTAATAAATAAAAATAATGAGAATTTCATTAATATTTATCTATTTATTTTTTTAATATTTAAAAAAGAATATGTTAAAGCATTTATTTTTATTATTGATAACTTAAAGATATTAGTCAGCAGATGAATGAAAGCCAAAGCAAACATAACCTTTAGACTAAAAAATAAAAATGTATTATTTATATTTGTTTGTAAATATCAAAGTAGAAGGAAAAATTATTTGTCTAATGTTAGGTAGATAGATAGATAGATATAAGAAAAGTAGACTTATGTGTTTGAAAATATTAAATTTTATTTATAATTTTATTATCAGATTTGCGAAATTTATTAAATTAATGCGCATAAATTAAATGTACGATAATGATTGACTGAATGAATTTATACGATAATTATTTAAGAGTTTTCTTTATTGTATTCTATCGCAAACAGTAAAATTTTTTTTCAAATAAAAATTTTTAGTTAAAAGTAAATTGCTTGTTACAAAGGCACAAAAATTAACCAAATAAAATTAGTAAACAACAAAAAAATTCTCTTAAATTATTCATTAAAAGATTAAGAGTTTACTTAGATTGAAGCACTATGATAGCTGACATTTACTATCAACAAGAATAGGCAGTTGCTATGGCATTGAGACTTGAAAAAAAATATAGGCGAGAGTCTCTTTATGATACTAAAAATAGCAAAAATGATATTAATTTAGCTGAATTAGATCATAGTTTAGGGATGGATGGCCTAAAGAAAATCAACTAATAATATTATTCAGTTAAGAATTTAAATAAGAGCCAAGAAAAATAAGTTCCAAAAATGAATTAAGTTGATATGCTTTTTGATAATGTCAAAAAGACCAACCAATAAAATGGATTCTTTTATTATAAAGAAACATAAAAACTCTAAAAAATAATTTCTAGCGGCTAGTTACCATACAGCGGAGGTAGTAGCTAGAAGAAAATTAAGTCTAAACAAGGATCTTAAAATCAACTATCTAGAAACAATATTAGCAGCAATCAGATTTAACAAGAAGCATTTTAATAAGAAGATAACTACTCTAACAGCTAAACTCATTTATATGCCTCTCTTGAAAAACAACTTAATAAAGCTGCATCTAAGTTCAGCGAAAATGGTGAAATGACATTTGCACAACTAGGAGGATTTCTGAATCATATCCATGTTCTTCAGCACATCAAGTACGACGAAACATCAAAACTTTCAAATGAAGAAGAAATCATAAACTCTTAACAATTAGATAACTCATTTAGCAGTGAAATGTAAATAAATCATTTAAATAAACTTAAATATTTAATAAGAATTTGCTCAAATATTTAAAGGAAACTCCATGAATTATTTTGGGAGATATTATGCTACAATCAAAACAATGAAAGTGATTACATCCAAAAAATAAACTCTGAACTGTTATCTAGTGTGACATATTTCCTCTTGAACAAGGAAAAATAGGAATCCTCTCCTCTTTCTCTAAAAGACAACATTCTTATTTTGCTTTAGAGTTTCAAGCCTTCCAGTTTGTAATAAATTTAAATATAATTTATTTATTTATTTATTTTATTATTAAAAATTATTGGTTTTTTCAAAAAAATAAAATATTTATTTATTTATTATTTGCACTTAATTCCAATCAAATGAATCTGTTTTAACAAGTTTAACGAATTTAATTGAAAATTCAGTTTTTTTTGTTTAATTAGATTTGAATTAATAATTAATTAATAAATTAAAATAATTTAAAGAGAGTAGAGCTAGGATGGTAAGTGTTAATAATTTCCTGAATCTATTTTGGATGATTTTATCTTATCATGGGAAAGAGTTGTCTCAGCTTAGAGGCTTGATTAAATAGTGAAAGATTTAACGAAAGGTATGAAAGTAAAAAGAAGAAAAGTTTCTTTTTCAAACAGTAAAGGGTCTAATTTGGTTATTGCTTAAGGGGATAGTTAAAGTGTAAATAGTGGTTCTAACTAAAATATAATGTTCAGCAATAATAATGCAGCAGATAATTCTTTTAGTTCGTGTAATAGACCTAGAGTAAGGTCTTAATCGTCTTCACATTCTTCTGTTTATAAAAATATGAAAAAGAAAGAAAATCCTTAAGATGTTGAGTAGGATATTTCGAACTTAATTAATAGAATAAAAAGACACTCAGAGCAGATTGGAGAAAACTATGCTAATGGCAATAACAATATGAATAATTAGACTGCAATCACTGTATTTTAAGGTAGAGAGAGAAGGTTCACTGCATCCAGCGATATAAGGGATAACCAATCTGATAACTTTTTAGGGTACTAAACAGGTAAATTTAATTGTTATGACGATGCTGCTACGATTCACTCTCTTCCTACTTACCTATCTAAAAACAATAATACTTAATCTTCTCAAAATATAAATAACCATTCATATAATTAATGCAAAAATACCAACTCGAGTTAGAAATAGCCATATTATTAACAATATGAACCATAAGGAGTGATTTAAGGAATGCATATTACTGAAGTCAGCAAAGATCAATACGAATAAATACAATCTAGCAACCCTGATTATTAGATTGAAAAAGAAGTCACTTTTGGGGAATAAAATAAATTCTCTTCTCCTCATGATATTTTAAGAAGAAAGACTAAGTAGATAAATTCATAGATGAATAATTTGGTTACTCCAAAGAAAAAATCTAACTAAAAGTCTTAAATTTATGAATCAGAAGGAAGAACTAGCATTTCTCCTTAAAAGTCTAAAGAAGAAATGAGAGTGATGAACTTAATGAAGTAGCATGAAGAATGGAAACAAGAGATTATTAAGAAGTGGATTCTAGATAAAGAGGATAAAGAGTATGAAAAATAGAAAGACGAATGCACCTTCTAGCCAAATTTAGGTAGCAGCAAAAAATTTAATGACAACTTGTTGAAAAATACCAAAAATAATGTCGATGTTGTATCAAGATTATACGATTACTCAACACCTAAGAAAAGAGAAGTTATCCAGTACTAAAGTTTAATTGAAAAGTAATGCTAAGAACTAGGAGAGTGCACATTTAAGCCACAAACAAACAGCAAATAAAAGCAATACTAGCACATTTAGTCAAAGATTTCTCATTCTCCTATTTCAGAATCATCTTCCTCTCAGCCATCTGCTCATAAAAATAAATATTCTTCTAATTAAAAGAATAAAGACGATATTATCTCAGACAAAAGCAAAGATGAAAACAATTTACCTGTTAAAGGATTTGATTAAGCAGTGAAAAGAATGAAGTAAGGATTTGAAAAAACTTAAGAAGCAAAAGCCCGTAGAGAAAAAATTAGAACAGGCACTCTATATTAGTCTAACAAAAATAAGTAATTTAAACCTCCATCTATGTTAGAAAGATAAAAGCCAAAGCATTCTCCATTTTATTACGCAACTATAACTCTAACAAATGGAAAGCATGGAAAAATCTCTTTAAGTGAAGACGACGACCCTATTCAAGTAGCTTTGAATTTTTCAAAAGCTTTCTAACTTAACAAAGACATGACCGAAAAATTAAAAACAAATCTAATTGAGCAATACAAAAACCATATGCTTAAATTAGTAGCTAGTTAAATTTGACTTAAATAAAAACCTTCTTTTGTATAAAAAATATTTTAGATTCAACTTTAAATTAACCTTTTAACTTATTAATTTTATCTAAATACATACAATTTTATTTGTAAATAAGCAAGCATCTATAGAAATGTATATCAATTTGTATTTCAAATAGCTCATTCTAACTAACTATCTATCTATCACCTATCCTAATCTCTCTAATAAATTAAAATTTTTGAAAAATTAAATAGTTATTAAACTATTTGATAGTAATTACAAAGAACATTTATAAAAATATGAATTTATTTATATTTATTTGTAAACTAATAAAAAAATAATTGTATTTTTCTTAAAAATTAGTTTCAATTAACATTTTAATTTTTTATTATTTTTGTTGAATGTTTATTTTAATTTTATTTAGTTTTTTTAAGAATTTAAAAATTGTCTTGAATAAAAATTATTATAAATGTTTTTATTTTTGTATATTTTAAGTCTATTGATTGAATTATTTAATAAACAAATTTAATGTTTATTTTGAAATAAAAATAGAGTAATTTTTTTATTATTTTAAAATAAAAATGAAAAGAAAATAAAAAAATTAATTTAAATTTATTGCTTTAAAACATTTAAATTTTATTTAATTATTATAAATCAAATCTATAAAATCAATTGTTTTTTGATAACAAAATAAATTTTTTGACATAAACTTAGAAATAAATTTATTACTTTTATTTATTTAACTTGATCAGTTTTATGAAGATTAGGTGTATTTTTGTGCATACATTTTTTGCATGTTATTGCTAAAGTTAACGAGTTTCTTTAAATCTGCCTTTCCAGAGTGACTGCTTGATGATGCAAGTTATTTAAAGAGAGATTAAGCTCCTGATGAGAAAATCCCTTGTCCCAACTTTTGATAGTTGGAGCTATTGCAGTGCTATTTGCAGTTTTAAAGCTCGTCAATACAGTTCTTAACATTCATGCTTTTAGAATACCTGCTGCTTAGTAAGGTATTTAAAACTTTCTAAATATTGTCGTTTGCCTATTCGAAATTTCCTTATTCTGCTGAGTTTTGTCCTTCTTAAATGGCTTGAGCACTTAATACTCTATAGTAGTTTTCTACGACTTCTCCATCTTCTTCCTATTCAACTCCTTCTACCATACTTCTAGTGTCAATTAATTATAATTAAAATGTCTTTTATTTATTTGCTTCTTCTTTTGAGCTGACTGATTAGGCAGTCAATTCAGCAGTAATAAAATTGAAAATAGAATTTTCATCTGTAATGGTGCTTTCTGTTTGCTCATCAAATGCATCTGCTTCCATTTCAAAAACGAAATCTTTGCTAACACCTGAAAGGATATTGATTAAGTTAATTTCATATTATGTTTCACTTACCTTAGTCCAATTGTCTCCAAAAACTTTAGAGATTCTAAAATTTTTAAACTATTCAGGAGGAGTGAATTTCACTCCAACTTTGATATTCTAAGCCACAGTAGAGATCATACCTGCGAAAATGTTAATAAAAGCTGTGTCTAAGTAATTCACATCTTGCATGAAATTGAAGGTGCCATTCCTGAGATCACTGAGAGTTCGAAGAAGTTTGGGATCGTGGTCTTCACCGAATCCTATAGTCTCGATGTTGAATGCATCTTTAATTTAATATTTGTCAATATAAGCTTTAACTCTCGTATAAGCTTTTGTGTCTTATCCATCAGACAGCAATAAAATACTAGTGACGTTATTCTTGAATTTTCTGTTTTAAATAGCTTTCAAAGCATGGTTTATACCTTCACTAATATTTGTTCCGCCTCCTGCATAAATTTATTAAATTAAATTTAATAGAGTTTACTTATTCTCATCAGTAACTCTTGTAAAGGTTAAGGGTCTATCTCCTGATTCATTAAAGCAGACAATACAAATTCTATCCATACTAGACATCAAATTGATTATCTTTACTAGAGTTTCTTTGACTAATTATATTTTTTCACCCTCCATAGATCCGGACTTGTCGATGACAACTACTAAGTCAACTGTTTATCTCCCTAATGTTTAGAGATGCTAATGGTGCTTTAGTAGTTTCTCATAATCAAGATCGCAAGTTCTAACAGTAATCATTCCTGGCATCAAAAATTTTTCATTATTCTTGACTAAAATCTTCTTGTGTCTACAGCGAACATCTAATTCGAGATTATCAGATAGCTTATATTAGAATTCTTCAATGCCCATTTTTGATTCTAAACCTGATTCTGTTAACTCATCATCATCATAGTTTTCTTAGATCTCATATAAATCAAAGTCTGAATCTCTTCTTCTCGAAAATTAAACAGGCGCAGACAAAGGTGCAGGATTGGAAGACTATTATCTCATGAAATACTGCATCAATAATTGCATTTATTGAGGACTTACTATAGACTAAGTAGCTAATTATAAGATTTCTTATTCAGTATATTAATCCAATAATGATTATGCTTATGGAGCCTACTGCTATGGTTGCTATTGTTAGCCTTAATCACTTTGAGATTAATCTTACTATACTTAGTCTTGTGGCTATTCTACCTGTTGTTAATCTAAACCTTCTTAAGGAATATGCTATTGCTTTTATTCCTCCATTTAATCTTCTTATTCCATTCTCTTATTATTTTTTGCCTAATAATTTCAAAACTTAATAATAAATATTATCTAAAAGCTGATTTTAAAAAATCCTCAAACCCTTTTTAGTGAACTATTTAGTTATTAGAATATAAATAATTTATTATAAAATATCAAAAGATCTCATCAAAATTAATTAATTAATTATTAGATAGGTTATTTATTACTCTTTTTCTCTATTTTTCTAATGATTTCAACAGATTAAGAAATAAAAAATTTTAAAAATACCAATTCATTTCATATCTAAAAATAAATCTAATAAATAAATTTTTCAAAATATTATTATTATTGTTTTTAATCCTCTATATTTTGCTCTCTTTTTCAAATAAAAAATATAAATTTTGTGAGAATACTTAAAACATAAAAAATTAACCCCAACCAATGCAAAAAATTTTATTTATTAACGAAATTCGCTTTTTTTAAATACCATAGTCTTGCAATTTGAGTATCCATCTATGGTTGTTAAAAACTATGTTTATTTTTATAACCAATTTAAGAAAATTATTTAATTAAGCCTATGTTTTTTTTTGAAATTTAATGATTTAATAACGAATATTTTAGTTTTGTTTAGGTTTTTAATTTGAAAAATACTATACAAAATCTTCCTAAATTTGCAAAATGAGTTCATTAAATAAAAGCAGAATAATTTTACAATAATATTTTTTGGAAATTATTTAATTTTGATATTATTTTGTCATAAAATATTTCTATTCAATTTTAGTAAACATACAATAAAATAACTCATAAAAATGTCTTTCAAATATTGAAAAAGCATATAAAATGATAAATAATCAAATAAACAGCTAGATAGATAGATGTATTTGTTAATTATTTTGAGCTGTCTTTCTTTATATTTTGGATAAAAATATCAAATTTCTAAGGTTTTATTATCAATCAATACTTTGATTATTTAATTAAAAAAAAAGCAATTATCAAAACTTATTTTCAAAGCTCATAAATATTTAATTTTTAAAATGATATTTTATTATCTTTTAAGTATCACTCTTTTAATTACTTATTCAAATTGTGCTTGCACTAACCCTGATAAATCATGCACTACTGATTGTGTTAGCATAGGTTTCATTGCAGGTACTTTAAAAGACAAAGGTCCTTGTTAGTCTCCTACTGCATGCTTAACAACTGCAGGAGCTTGTGATAGTACAAACAAAGCATTTTTGTAAGCATGTATAATAGTTGGATATTAAAATAATGCAGGAACATGCATTTAACCTTCTTATGCTTTATGCTCTAGCCCTGGAAATACTTTATGTTAAACTTCTACATTAAGTTTATGCACTTTACTATTTGGTTTATAATAATCTTCTTAATAATCATGTGGTTCTACTACTGATTCTTTATGTTTAGCTTCTTCTTAAGGTTGTGGTAGTTCATTATATCCTTGTGTAGTAAATAATGGCCTTATATAAAATGTCACTATTAGCTAAGCATGTGCTCCTCCAACTAATTGCACTGCTGAAGATTTAGGACTTTGTGGAGGTACTTACACCTATTGTTTATCAAAAGGATATATTGCTGATTCTAAAACTAATTTAGATTGTATTTGTGAAGGCAACGATAATTTAATACAATGTACTCCTAAAGCTAACACTAGCCCTATTATAACTGCTTTTTTTGTCCTTTTATCAATACTCACTTTCTGATATACTCATATTGACTTTATAACTTATACTCACTCACTCAATACTTTTAACCTTATTTTATAACTGTTTTAAACACAAAAAATATAAAATTTACTTTCAATATAAAAGTAATTTGTTTTGTAAAATGTAAAATATGTAAGTACCTTGCTAATTTCCCCTAAATTCAACTAACATTTGATCATATTTTATTTAATATATTTATATGATTGATTTATTATATCTATTTCAATATTTTTCTTTATTTTAGTAGTTTTTTAAACAAAAATAATTTGAAATTTTTAACTAAAATACTATCTTTATTTTTCAGTGTCTAAGAAAAAATAATATGATTTTATTTGAAGTATTTGTAAAGTTAAATTATAATCAATCATTTTGTCAAAAGCTTTTAATAATTTTATGAAAATGTTTAATTTTAAGCTTATTTACTACAAGTAATCAAACACAAATTTTAAGAAAAATTCGCTTATAAGTAGTCCATTAAAATATTTTTTGAGTAAATTAATAAAATTTGACTTTATTAATTGCTTGTGAATATATTAACAAGTAATTTTTAAAAATTTATCACAAAGAAAATTTGTTAGAATTAAAAATTATTGCTTTCTTCGCTAAGTTCAATATAAAATAGCTGAATATTAACAAAATTTATTCTTATTATTAATAAACAAATATTTTGGTATATGAATTTATAGTATTTAAGATTTTTAAATGAATATCTAAGAATTTTAAAAATTCATAGGTGGTCAGTCATTTTTATTATTTTTTATTTGTTCTGTTATTTTAATAATTAGGGTTTTAAAAAATTCTATTTAATAAAATAAAAATTTATTTACTACTAACTATGTAAAATTTTGCAAATAGAAATTTAAGTAACACAATTTTTTTTGTTACTTTTTTTATTTGTTATTTTACTTTTTTTAATAGACTGTAATGTAAAGAATATTTTTCAATATATTTTTTACCATTAAATATCAATTTTTATTTTATTTATAAGTAAAGTATTTTTTATTTACTTTAATATTTTGCAGAAAAATATAAATAAATTATGAAATTATTTTATGTGATGTAAAAATATCACTCATAGAAAAAGAAATATATTTATTTATAAGGCAAATGATAATATAGAGAGTTATTAAAAATGCAATATTGAATAAAAATATTGAAATTAATTTTTCATCAAATTCATTAAATAAAAATTAAAACAGAAATTATAGCTATGATAAAGTATTCAATCAATAAACTTTCCATTTTAAATGTAGTAAATTAAGAGATGATTTGTTTAATTTAAATTAGCTAAAATATAAAATTTCTTTTAAATTTAGTTTTTTTAGTTAAAATAATCTATCTGCTTATTTGATTAAGAAAATTTTTGCCTGATAAGAGAGGTTAAATTTCTTTTATTTTAAGAGAGCTTTTATCATAAAAGAAGTATAAAATTTTGATTGTTCCAATATTTTTAATTCTAGCAATAGGCTTCTTTCTTTCGATTTCTTTTCGACTTGTTAAAAGTTAGGGTTAAATTTGAACTTCATTTTTTTTATTAATTTTATAAAAATAGTAAGCATAAATAAATTAATTTTGTTTGATCAAAACAATTCTTATCACTTCTTAGTAATAAAAAATTGTAACAAAATAAAGCAATTATTTTAGAATTGCCAATGTTACAGAAAAATGCATAAAATTAATGATAGAAAATAGTTGAATTGGCAGTTGTATTCTATCTACTGTTAAGCTCATAAAAATGATAAATAATTTTGGTCATATTTAGAAAAAAATTTAGAATAAATTTGATTAGGTTTTTATTTGTTTGATCAGATAGTATATTTAATAAAAAAGATATCTTATCAAGTTACTCACTTTAGAATTAATCAAATTTATTATTTCATAAATATTAAAAATTAATTATCTATCCTCTCTAAGAAATGTTAGAAATTACATTTATACAAGAAAAAATTTGATTGAATGCTTTGTTATTTATTTGTTTTTTGATCGCTTTATTATTTATTACGAAAGAACTCAATAATTTTATCTTATTTTTAGTAAAATTTTATTTTATTGAGTTATAAAGTAGAAAAAATGTGAAACAAATGCAAAATGAATAATTCGATTTAACAAAATAATTGCTGAATATTTTTTAAATTAGTAAAATTATTTATTTATAAAACAAACATTTTATTTTAGCTTTTTTAGGATTGTTTGAAATAAATTTAGCTTGAGATATAAAAGAATTATAACTTGAGGCCAGGGCAACAAAAGGTAGGTAGGTAAGTAATAATTAGGATATTCAATCAATATTTAATCAGAGATTATTTGGATTAACTATTTTAGGTTTAATATATATCCAATAATATGTCATTTATAAAACCCAATTAATTTTGTTTAAAATTAAATTTGGAAATTTTCTATACAAAATTAATATTTTAGCTTATGTCAGCTTCTTTAAATAATAAAAATCAACAATTAAATTAATTTATAATTTTTAATTGCAAATCTTATTTTAAAAACAGTAAAAAAAATTAATTTTAAATGAAATTATCAGTCCTTCTCCTTGTTTCTCTTTTAGTCTCAGCAGTTGTTTGTGACGATTGCAACCCTACTCTTCAGCCATGCTCTGCACAATGTATTACTAATGGTTTTGTCAAGGATGCTAATAATAATTGTGCTGCTCCTACTGATTGCACTACTGGTAAATAATGCGATGGTGACCAAAAAAAATTAGCTTGTCTTGCTGTTGGTTACTAAAATAATGATGGCGTTTGTGTTGCTCCCACTAATACCTAATGTTTATCTGCTTCATTTATGCTTTGCGGTATTCCTTAAAGTATCTGCATTACTGTTAATGGATTCACACCTGTTAAAGATGCTTCAAACTGTGCTGAACCTTAGGACTGCTAAGCTCAAAACGCTGGACTCTGTGGAACAGGTAGAACTTACTGCACTGGCTTAGGTTTCACTAAGAAGTCTGATTCCAATGACTGTACCTGCGACACAAGTAAGAATACTCTCGCAAATAACACATGCAAAGCTAAATCTTCTGGCTCTTTATTATTTGCTGCCAGCACTATCTTCATGATTCTTGCTGCTTTACTTTTCTGAAAAATTTAAATAATTATACTGTTTGCATTAAAATTATGTTTATAGTTTTTTGTTTTGTATTTTTTAGGAAAACAATTTAAATTTTATTAACAAACTTTTTTCATCTTTTTACCATTGAAAAATTAATTTAAGTAAGTAAGCCAGCCAGCCAGGCAGACAGTCAGTCAGTGAGATTGTCAATTTAATGTTGAAATATCTATCAAAAAGTGCTTGAATTTCTAAAAATATGAAAATATTTATATCTATTTGTCAACTTTTCAAAGTCATATTATTAATAATCTAAAATTCTAAAGCTTTTAAATTATTTAACTTTAAGACCATTTAATTCATTTTTCAAAAAAATTAGAACAAAATTCATGTAATTAATTTATCACTAACAACTGCAATTGCGATTTAAAAAAGGTAAATTTTTTTATTATTATTAATTTTTTTAATGAATTAAGAAATAGATTTTAACATATTGATTTATTTATTACAATTTTTTTGATAAATAAATAAATTAATTATTTTAACTTTAATAATATTTAATGTAATTAACAATTTGCAAGATAAATAAATATATTTATTTTTGATAAAATCAAAAAATTTTTAATTTCAATTAAAAAGTTTTCTTATCAATTTCTTATGCATAAAAAATAGATAGAATGAATATAATAAAATTCTTTTGCGCTAAAAAACTTAAACAGAGAAAACAAACTCAACTAATAATATATGAAATACTTATTATTCATGAAGTTTATATATTGAATAATAAAGTTTTGATTTTTAATTTATTATTTTTGAAGGATAAATATAAAAAATAGATTTTTTTTTTCTTCTCTGAATTATTTTAAATAAATGCTTTTATAAGTTTGTTTTTTGAATATTTATAAAGAATAAATAAGTAAAATTCAAAAATTTTAATTTTTTTAGAGTACCTTTTAGAGTGTATACTATAAAACTAACACACATCAAAGTCATATAAAAGAAATTAATAGTAATGTAATTTTAGATTTTTATTTTTCAAAATTAATCGAATTTCTTTTACATAAGATAAAGAGCTGTTTTAAAATGTCTATTTAAGCTTCTTATTTTACCTTCATCATTAAACTCTTATTATTTTAGTTTTACAAAATGATATTTTTGTAAATGATACTTATTTATTAGTGTGTAAAGGTTATGTATCAAAATTATTTTTTTAAAAAAAGCTTATCGATCTATCAATCAATAAAAACTCAAAAAATTATTGGTTTATATATTTACTAATTCATAAATGCTAATAATATATATTTATTTTTCAAAAATAAACTAATATATTTTAAATAAAAAATATAATATTTAATTTATAATCAAAAATTATTATTTAATTTTTAAAATTCACAAAATTCTTTTGCTAAATTTGAAAAATTAATAGAGAAAATTATTTTTTTTTTGAAAGTTTTCTATCATTCATTAAATTATTAAAATTAAAAAAAAAAATGTAGCCAAAAATTAATAATCAGATGTTTTTGAAGATTATTATAGAGTCATTTTAAACTAAAAAATAAAATGATTGATTATTTACTTAATTAATAAGAGAAATACATTTTATAATTTAATTATTGAAAATACTATTCAATCTAAATTTATCCTTTTTTTTGATAAAAAATAGATAGATATTAAAATCACAGATTAGGTATTGATAAGAGATAATCTACCAACTAATATCAAACAAACAACCTTATAAGAAATTTAATAGATCTATTTCAATACAATATGCAGTAAAAGAAAATTTTTATTTAAATAAAACTAAGTCCTTTTATAAATTAAATTAATTACTTACTACATTTGTATTAAAAATAAAATTATACCATCAAATAATTTATAATAAATTTTATATTAATTAATTATTTGTTTATTACTAAACATATTAAATTAGCTAGCGATCTTATAAACTTTTTTGAGACTTAAATGAATTATTCTACTTTTATAATCATTTCTCTTTTGGCTATTTCAGCATAATGCCAATGCAATCTAAAAGATATACCATGTTCTTCTGATTGTATTAAAATTGGTTTTATTAAAAGTGATGTAAATTAATCATGCGCAGCTCCTACCGACTGTATATAAGGTAGCAAATGTGGTAATGACTAATTATCAGCTTGTACTCTCATCGGTTATTAAAGTGTTTAAAGCGTATGTGTAGCTCCTACTGATCAATAATGTTTAAATCCTGCTAATTAGCTATGTTCAAACAGTTTAAGTGTTTGTATTACCAAAAATGGATTCTCTGCTCCTCTCAATGCTAATACTTGTGTTACTCCAGATAATTGCTAAACTGCAAACACCGGCCTTTGTGGAGCAGGAAAAACTTACTGTTTAAACTAAGGTTTTTCTAAAAGTACTACCTCTAATGATTGTATATGTGATACTTCTAAAAATACAGTTTAAAATACTTAATGCATACCTATCTCAAAAAGCACAAAGCCTATCCTAACTATTTCTATTATTTTGGGTTTAATAACTCTATTTATTTGAAAAATAAACCATTAATTAATTAATAACTAATGTATACATTTCTATTTGATGTATATATACTTATTCAATTCAATTAATTTTATTCTGTAAACCAATTTTTTTGAAGGTATCATTATATATAAATAATAATCGGATTTTAAGATATTTAAAATAAAGGAGTTGTTATTTTAAGGTACTTTTTTGGAAATGCCATTGAAGTCAAAAATTTATTATTACTGTTATTAGTAATTAAATACAAAAAAAATTTCAGTTTTTACAACAAAATAGATTAATGGTTTTACATTAAAATTTTGTAAATTTTTTTTTAATTAATAATTTGAACACACACAGAAAGAAAGAAAGAAAGAAAGAAAGAAAGAAAGAAAGGAAGAAAGGAAGAAAGGAAGGAATGAAGGAAGGAAGGAAGGAAAATTTTATATTTATATGTTAAGTTCCATGTTTGTTTTTTTAAATTGAATTCGATATTGCTCTTATGAAATATTTAAAAAAGTATTAGAAGAATAATATGAACTTTTATGAAATATGTATTGTTTTATAAAAATTAATACCAAAATAGAATTTTTATTGATTGTATTTTGTTTTGTCCTCCGAAAAGCTTCAAGAAAAATGGTAAAAAAATATATAAATTCCAGTATTAATGAATGAAATTTTTTAAGGGTCTGTTGATACCACATTGATTAAATACATGAAAAAGTAGAATGGCTAAGTGTAATTTATTTTTTATAGTTTCATTGATTTTTTGAAAAGCTAACTTATTAGAATTAACAATATTTTGCTAATTTTTTATGTATTTTTGTAATTAGATTTTTTTTACATTTATTATTAATTAATTTTATGTGTTTGTATTAGCTTATATTTTTTAAAGTGGCTATTTTTTTTAAATTGTGTAAATTGTGCTGATTCAAAAATGTACGATTTTTTTAAAATTTGATATACAGATAGATAATTACAGAAATGCAAAATGGTGTAAATTTTACAAAGTGAGTTACTTACTATTCTACTGAGTTTGCATTATTATTATCCTTTTTATGTTCTTAGACTAAATTATCGCTTAGGCAATATATTTTAATTCTGTTATTTAAAAAATAGAGGTTCATACTTTGATTTTATCAATGTTTTGGTCTTAATCTAATATTTTTCTCACTAAAAAAGAATAAGTTTTTTATGGAAAATTTAAGTTTAGATAGTACTACACTCGCTATCAAAAATAGCTAAACAACTATATTTTATTTATGTTTTCAGCAAAAAGTATTCTGTTTTTCTTTTACTGATCTGTTAATGCAAATAATTATTAATATTTTATAAATTAAGAGATTTCCTTTTTTAAATAAAATTGTTAATTTTTCTTGCCAATAATTAGACTTTAAATTATTTTTAATGAGAAATAAATTTATGTAATTATCTTATTTGATAAACTATTTGAATAAATTTAAAGACAAGATTATTCTTTTTCACTCCTTCCTTATTTTTCTTTGAATTGGTTTATCATTTTTTATTTTCTATAAAACTTACTAAACTTAAAGAGCATTTAACTGTATTCTTAATTGTCTTCCAAATAATCCTACCGTTAGTAATACCTGCTAAGAATTATTTATCTTTTAGTCAATATTTTTTTTGTTTTTATTATTTCATTATTTACAATATTTATTATTTTTTATTAAATTGATTTAAATTTTGATTTTTTTAATAAGGTTAGTTAAAATTTAATTCATATAAATATCGAATATTGATGAAATGAAGTATTACAAATTAAATTACTACTTTTAAGAGGAGATAGATGGTGATAAAATTTATTTAAAATTTCAAGATATATTCCAAAAAAAAAACAAAATTATTTATTTTTATAAAAATTATTTTCAAAGACATCCATCAGCCATTCAAAAAAATAGTGATCTAAAATCACTAAATTTTTGAATGGCATTTGGCATTTTCATTTATGAAAATTTTTAATCAGGAGAAAATATTATAAATATTTAATCTCATTTATATTTCATTCTATCAAAATTTTAAATATTTTTGCAATTTATTTATTTTAAAAGCAATCATTTTATGCGTACTGTTTTCATGCATGCGTAATTATATATTTTTTATAAAATCAATTATAAAACAAACAAATTTTGTGTAAACTTATATAAAAATTTAAAACTTATTTTTTCAATTATTATTAAAATATTTTAATTAATTAAAAATGTTTGCTAAATTAAATTTTAAATCTATTTTTGTCAATTTATAAAATTTAAAAATTAAAATTGAAAAAATATTTCAGAGTTATTTTTTTTGTATTCAAATTTCTGATTTAGATTTTTATGAAAATAGATTTATCAAAAACTTAAATTGGCTATTATAGTAACTGAATAACTAAATGCTAAATTTTATTTAAAATTTGAAATCAAGCATATTTAATTTTTAAAAATGAATTCAGTATTTTTTTATTTAAAAATAAATATAAATGCGTTTGTTTTTGGTTAATTTCTTTTTCTATTTTAATTTATTTTGAATGTAAAGATATTTTTCAATATTTAATAATTTTTTTTCTAAATAATTTAAAAAAATGAAGCATAAATTTGATTGATTCAATTACGATTGAGTAGAAATGGCTTAAGAATTGAATTTTTACTGTATTTTAAAGTAAAATTAATTTATTATTTTCTAAAATGCTTTGCTCGAAAAAGAATTAATTAAAACTAAAAAATAACTTGAAAATTTGACTATATTTAAGTTTTTTCTATTCTATCAAAAAGTAATTCTGTTAAATAAAATAGAAATAATCATTTAAAAGAAATAAATAAATTTACATATAAAAGTAAATTGATTAACTACAAATACTTGTAAATAATTTAAAATAACAAAAATTATAAAATTAACTTTTAAATTACTTAAAAACAAAAAAATCTAAAAAATATTAACAAAAATGAAGACTTTATAAAGCTTTTAAGCAGCATTATTAACTTTAATAATAACAATTATTTTCATTCTATTCGATATTTAATATGATGATAAATAGCTCGGAATATATGGGATATTATTTCAATATTGACTGACTGACCATTGAATAATTAATTAATTGAAAAATCTTTTACTCAATAAAAAGTGTAGAAATAATATTTAGCTGTTTCACGGATGAATTAAATACTACCAATTTATATTATAAGTGTTTACATTATTAATAAAATTCAATTTATATATTTCAATGTTTTTACTATCAATAATTATTAATCTTTTCATTTTATTAACTTAATTTTTAATTAAAAAGTAAATTTGATAAATCATAAATTATTTCTTAATTAAACATATAAAATTCTCTCGAAAAATAACAATTATTTTATCTATTTATTTAATATTATTAATTACATAACTATTAAAAATTAAAATATTTTTTAAGAGTATTTTTTTATATTTAGGAGAAACTCTAAAATTCAATTTATAATTTTATTATCATGAAAGATAAGCAAAAATGCATTATAAATTCATAGTAATGTTCCAATAAAAAAACCAAATTTTAACTTTATCAGAAAATGAGAAACAATAAAAATAATTTTTTTAAGAAATTAAAAAATTTCAAATAAAAAATACATTAAAATAAAAATTAGCTTCAGTAATATATTGCATTGTAATTTTGATAATGCAATAATTAATAATAAATTCATTCAAAAATACAAAAAACCTTAATACAATAAATGATTTATTTATTTATTTGATATTTAAAATAATAAGTATTCTACAATTTGTAACAATTTAAGTGAGAGAAAATAGTAAAATAAATACAAAAGTACATTCAGAAGTGATTTAACTAAATAATTAAATATTATTTATTAAGCATAATTAATTAAAGATAACCAACTCATTAATTATCTCTTTAATTTTTATATATTTCTTTTTAAGAGATATATATATATATATTAATAATTATTAAATTAAAGTAGGTAGAGTTTACTGATGAAATAAGGCTAAGACAATAATTTATAAACAATTTAAAATAAAAAATAATTAATGCTACAAAATGGCAATGAGGAGGAGTTTTAAGGAAATAAAAATATCTAAGGCAGTTAGTAATTAATGAAAGAATTCAATTTAGATTAAAATTCCATTTTAATTTTAGTAATTATTGATATTTTGGACAACTTAATAGATGGTCTTCAATTGTTAATGGCATATTCAAATGTCGGGTTATTTAAAGACATGAATTAGTATATTGCTCTTCCTTGTAATTAGAATGATTAAGAATTTTAGTATTATTATAAAATTTTTCCCTTATTAATTGCAACTTTATCTCTCAATCTCATTATTCTAGTTAAAACTCTTCAAACTAAAAGATAAGCTTATAATCTTGTGAAGGATGACTTAAATAATTTAATAATATCGGCTTAGAAACAAATTAAATTTAGTTAAATATTATACAAAGACCATTGTTTTTAGTGCTCAATGGTGTAGCTTCGGCTACTGCTACGTATAGAGCTAATTGTTCAAACTGTGAAGCAACAAATAGGAATAGGAGATGTTATTATTATAATCCTAACAATTATTTGGCTGGCAGAAAGATAAAAATCATGGAATTATAAAATTATTATCTTAGATTTCAATATAATTTATTTAGTGATTAGATTACAAATGAATTTAAATATTTTTAATATTCTAAAGAGTGTTTTTTTAATTTTAGTTATTTTTTTCTAGTATTTTAACAGAGCCACTCTGTAGAAGTAATATGAATTGTTTATTTCTACTTTCTCTAAATACCTTTAAAGTTTTTCTTAGTATGATTCTACCTTCTAAAATATCAACTTTAGGTTTATAGATGCGAGTAATAAATAAATGACTTAATTATATAAGTAATCAGGATAGTTAAGTAATCAAGTTCAAAGCTAAATTGCAACAGAAAAGAAGATAGAACGCATATCTTTTTTTACTTAAAAGGACTACCATAAAGCTCAGAGCAATCACTCAACTCCAAACTAAGGATCTCCTATTATTTTCACACCATAAAAATATGATAAGCAATTGCAATTTATGAAATAGCAAAGCAGTTTAAAGAGAACTCAATCAATCAGCTCTATTTTTGAGCAGATACCTTCGTCGATTCAAAATTATAAGAAATAAACAGCTGGTCGTTGCTTAATTAATGCAGATTTTATTTAAGATAAAAATTATTTTGTTAGCAATTTGTCAACTTAAGTTCTCAATTAAATAAATTAAGGAGTTGTTTTAATGGATTTGAATCAATGCATAGTATTTCACAACAAATAAATGCTTAAAATTTTATCAATTTAGAAAAGCTCTAAGATAATTAGAAAACTTTTCTAACTAAAAAAAGAGGTCAAAGTGAAAGATGGAGATCTTCTTGATAAAAATTTAACAGGCGACGATAGTAAAGCGTTGAATTCAATAATAAAAATGACATCAAAAATAACAAATAATTAATAAGAATCATCCAACTTAAACTAATTTAGCCTTGAAGTTAATGGTAAGGTGAAGACTTAGAATGTAAATAATAATGGACTGCAAGCTATCTTAAGTGATAGTTAAGGATAATAAGCGTGTGGAAGAAGTTTTAGAACAAGTGATTAAAAGAAAAGTGATTATTTAAATAACAAATCAGCAAGTTAGAGTGATATTTAAATGGCACCTCCAAAAGTAATCTTCAAAAATAAAATAAGATAAGGAGATGACGAAGAATAACATGATAATGGTAACTAAATTAGCATTAAAGAAGTGGAGGAGGATCAATACAGTGATAATGAATACAGTAATACATACTCACCAGTTAAATTCGATACAAAGACATCCTATAAGAAGAGGAATAAAAATATTTAAAACTTAAAATAGACTTTTCAATTCAAAAAGAAACAGACAGGTGATAGCAAAAAAGAATTGAAAGATAAATACTTTTACAGTACAGATGAAAAGTCGTTTGAGATTATAATATAAGAGATTATTTCGCTAGTTTAAATCTACAGATAGAATATTGGGCACAGGCCTTGCAAGTCAGAAAATAATTTAGATTTTAACACTTTGATTTAAGAAGAGTGGCTTAAGAATTGTGAAAAAACAGTTTAAATTCTCTAGAATTAAGGCTATACCTTTAATGCTATTTTAGAAGAAGAGCAAAAAGTAGCCACATTAAGTTATCTCAGAGAGCATTCAAACCATGAAATAGCTAGTGAAGATCCAAAAATAGCTACCACCAGTAAGAATAATCTCTAAGTACCTTAGCCTCAATCTTTTACGAAGGGAGTAAATAGTCTAGCTGATTTAAAATAGCAATAATAAGCATAAAATTAAAATGATGTCAAAAAGCAAAAAGTAAACAAAATAATACGTGTCTAAATTAAACTGTGGAATTCTCCAATTTCAACTGAAGAAAAAAGAGATGAAGTGAAGGAAAGCTCAATCGATAACATAGGCAACAACTAAATTTTGAGTTAGTCTAATTCAGATCAGCCAAAATAAGCTAAAAAAAAAAATTTTTTAATCCATGAAAAATTTCATAATCCGATGCTATTCATAATATTTTAAGATATCACTAAATAAATAGAATAGGAGGAACA
The DNA here is from genome assembly GCF_000189635.1 of Tetrahymena thermophila SB210. Taxonomy (NCBI): domain Eukaryota; phylum Ciliophora; class Oligohymenophorea; order Hymenostomatida; family Tetrahymenidae; genus Tetrahymena; species Tetrahymena thermophila. The sequence goes on from NW_002476555.1 coordinate 192,733, forward strand.
AGATTAAATGAATAGATTTAAGTTAAAAATACTATCTAGTATTTCCCATGAGTTAAGAACACCTTTAAACTGCTCAATGAGTATGCTCTAAATGCTTCTACAATCTGACCATATCAGCGAAGCTCTTAAATAGGATTATCTCTAGCCTGCTTTCTTTAATAACTAACTTCTTTATTTTATAATCAATGACATTCTAGACTACGCTTAGATATCTTAAAATAGTTTTTAATTAAAATTTTCTAGCTTCGAATTGTATCCAACCTTGTAAGAATGCTTGAATATATTCAGCTACTCAGCAGAGTTCAAAGGAATAGAAATTTTTCTAAGTGTAGATAACTCAATACCAAGAGTAATTAATAGTGATCAAGAGAGAATAAAGCAAGTTCTTATTAATCTTGTAAGCAATGCAATCAAATATACCAACAGTGGCTACATAAATGTTAATGCAAGTCTTTCACCTGATTAGAAAGACCTGATTGAAATTTCCGTTGAAGATACTGGCTGTGGAATTCCTCCTCATCTCCACAACATCATTTTTGATTACATGGATAATGTAAAGAAAAACAAACATTTTACATTTTAATTTAAAAATAAAAATTCACTTTTTAAAAAAAACTTCTCACAATTTATTCTATCTCAAATACAAATTCAAATAAAAAAAATAATAAAAATTTAGAATTAGTTTAAAAGATAAAAATTTTTAAATAATTTACAAAAATTATTTTTTACGAAATAAATTTTTTTTTCTAATTAATTTTTATATAATTTTTTTTTCTAATCGTTTTTTTATAAATTTAAAAATAGCCTGGTAAAAAAAAGAAAGAATTAAATAGCACTGGTGCAGGTCTTGGTTTGACTATTTCATAGAAGATAGTGAAGGGATTAAGTGAAAATAAAGGAATATCTCTTTAAAGTGAAGTTGGAGTTGGCTCGAAATTTACTTTTTATGTCAAAAACAGAGATTTTACAAATTAAAAATCACAAGTTGGGATTAAATCAAATTAGTTTAATAACATTATGTTAAATTGGAAAAGTGTGAGTTATACTACGCTTTAGAGCTAAGAATTTAAGAGCGATTTAAGCAGCCTGAAGGGACTCACTAATAAATCTCAGTAAACTCCTAAGCATTATAGTCAGTCTCCTATTTCAAAAGGATCTTTCAACTCTAACTCTGTGGTTGGTAAGGAAGAAACAGAAAAAAAATAATTCTTAACAACATTTATTCGAAACTCGTTCATGAGAAAAGGAAGCAAATTCTTAGAAGAAAATATGCATCAAAAAGAATTAAGCAATTAAGATTATGGCAATAACGAGTTTTTAAATTAAAATTTAAATAGTGATAGAGCATTAAATAAAAGGAAAAGCAATAACTCAATTTCTATTTCTTATATGCTGGATAAGTCAAATATATTACAAGAAGGTAGCGAAAATAAGAAGAATCAAACTGATTCAAAAAAAAATCGCTAACCTATGAAAAGCTGTGATATTTTAGAAAGCATTTCTGACATAGATAATTAAACACCTTAAATTTAAAATCTTAATCCATTTTAAGGAAAGTCTTCAATATTTTAATAAGACTTAATTGAAAACCAAATACTTTAAAAGCAATCATCAAGTGTCTCATCAACAATTTATACTTAGAGTACTCCTAAACCTGGATCTCATTTAGAACAATAAACACCAATATAAAATTTTAATAACTAAGCTAAATTCTAATTAAATTAAAATTATCAAGGTTAGAAACAATATCAAGATAAAAATAATAATAGCTAACCTGATTATTTTAAAAGTAATTAAAAACCAGAAAGCTTTAGCGATTTTAATTAGATCTAAAAGAAAAGAAATAGCTTCAATGCTAACCTCACTACATCAAATTATTAATATTAGTAGCTTAAAGATATTTCTCAAATAGATCTAGAAACGGGAAGGAATGCTTCTTTTCATAATAACTCATAAATTTTTTAAGATACTTCAAGACTTATATAAGGGAATTATAAAGAAGAATTGGATTTAAACAAAACTTAACAAGATTAAAATAACATTACATTTAATCTAGAACTTCAAAACGAGTCTGAAAGAGCAAACAACTTCAGTTTAAAACAACTTAATTTATAAAATTAATCCTAATAAATTGATGAAGAAATTAATCCAGCAATAAAAAAGGAATTTTAAATTAATTTAAAGAAAAACTAAAACACAGAACTAAAAATAACAAAAGAAAGCTCAAAAAAGAAATTATTCATTCAAATTAATGATAATTAAAATGAATTAGATGGATAAGATATGGATGCATTAATTTAATAAAATTCATAGGACCATCTTTAGTAAAAATAAAATAAAATTAAAAAGAAGCTCTAGTTATACTTTTCAAAGAAGAAATGTCAATGCAACGAAGTCCTCGTTGTTGATGATAATTAATTTAATTTACTCGTCATGATTAAATTACTATAATCCTATTCAATTATAGCTGACTAAGCATTCGATGGCTAAAAGGCATTAGACCTTGTTATATAAAAATCAAAAAATGCATGCTGCTCTCACTACAGACTGATCCTTATGGATATAGATATGCCTATAATGAATGGCTACTAATCAACCTAAGCAATCTTAGACTTTTACAAGTAAAAACACCCAAATGTAAATCCACCTATTATCTCTGCTTGTACTGCATTCGTAAGCAACGAAGACAAAGCTTAAGCAAAAAAAAGAGGAATGAAGTTTTTCATTGGCAAACCAATCTAAATATTTCACCTTGATTTTGTATTAGAGCAAAGTCTTTTGAAGAAGAAAAAATGAATTTTATTTTATGGACAATTTAAATTAAAATGCAGTTTGTTTTTGCATTAAATTTATTTCAACAAATAATAAAAATAATAATTTAATTTTAAATTAATAAAATAGTTAAAATATTTTGTATATTAAGTTAATACTAAGAAAATATTAATTCTTCAATAATTAATTAATTAATTAATTAATATTATCAATGATATTTGTTAATATTCATGTAAATTTTTAGAAAATAATGTGCATTCTATTTATTTAAATATTATAAAATCATAAATAAATAAATAAATACCCCTACATAATTATCCGATAATAGCTATACAAATTTTTAATGTATGTATTGATATTTTGCAACTTACAATATATTTTAATTAACTAATTATTAAAATAATTGATAATATTTTAAGTAGAACTATTGATTAGTAATATTTTAAATACATTTTAACCAATACAATTAATATTTTTTGAGTCTTGAATAAAATGTAAAGTAATATATTTTTTTGTGGTAAAAAGGACAAGCAAGTCAGAATTCAGTTTAGCTTTGATAAAGTAAAGAATATTAATCAATATTCAATGAAATTAATAATTTTGCTTATAAAAAATATACTTGAAAATAAATTACTTTTATTGAGAGAGGTATGCAAAGAGAACAATAGCTAAAAGAATTATTGATAAAAATTGAATAAAATAGCAAATTCGATTTATGTAAACAAAAAGAGTTGGGAGTTTCTTTTTCTAATTTAAAAGAGCTGCAAACTCTGAAAATAGAAATAGGAGATCATTGTGGTTTTGGGGTAGATGGGTGCAAAATTATTTGCAATAATATTATGAAAGTTAATCATATTAAAAATTTATAATTGATTATTGGAAATTCAAATAAAATGTATTCAGAAGGCTGCTTTATAATTGGCGAAGCTCTTAAAACAATGTCGCATCTACAAGAGTTAGTTATTATTATTCATAGCTTTAATAATATAACTGATTATGGATGTATTGGATTGAAAAATGGAATTCAATATTTGAAAAATTTGAAAGCACTCACTTTAAAAATATACAGTGAAAATAATATTTAAACAGCTGGGTGTATTTATATTAGTGAAAGCATAAAATCTTTAAGTAATTTATCCAATCTTGTTCTTAAAATAGGAGGACACAATTAGCTTGAATCGCTTGGTGTAAAGAATATTTGTGAATGTGTTAGCTCATTGTTTAAATTAGAAAATATAACTATGAATATCGGAGATGGCAGCATGTTAAGCATGCAAACTAAAATTTAATTTAATTTTTAGGAATTAAGTAAATTACTTCATCTTCGAATTCATATTGGAAATTTTAATTCTTTTGGAAAGCACGCATGTAAATCTTTAGGCAAAGGATTTGTATTTACAAATTAGCTTGAAACTTTCGATTTAAAAGTAGGATGCTTTAATGATATAGGCTAGAAAGGCTGCGACTATTTAGCTTAAGGGTTAAAATAATTAAAAAGTTTGATCCATCTTTCAATTGAATTTTCACCATAAAATAACATAACATATAATAATATATCTTAGTTAGGAGAGGCTATTTCTAAATTAACTAAATTAAAATAACTTTTAGTTCATTTTGGAGACTGCTTGGATTTGGATTCATTTCGGGATTTAGTGCAGGGTATTAGCTGCTTGGCAGATCTTAACTCTTTAGTTGTTAGAATTACTTAATTATTTGATGAAAATGAGCATGATAAAGATTAAGGCCAAGTAAATAATCGTTTCGATAATCAGATTGTCAATATTGCTAGGTCAGGTTTCTGCTAATTAAAGAATCTGGAAAATTTTAATTTATTTATTCCTATAGTTTCTAGTGTAAGTTTGATAAATTTAATAAATGATCTTTAGTAGCTCAAAGAAAATAAGTTTGGAATGTACTAATTAGATAAATTCAGGTTTTAAAGACAAGAAAAACATGTAAGAAAGCTGAGTATAGGTACAGCTAATTATGTGGAAATAAGGGATCATGGACTAGAGTTACTGCTAAATAGTATTGGAGAATTTTAGAAGCTAAATATTTTAAGTATATCTATAGGAAGTCAGAGTTACATTACAACAAATGGAATTAAAAGTTTGTGTGATAAAGTTAAAAATTTGTAAAATTTAATTTGTTTTAAAGTAGAAATAAAACCTTCAAACCACATAGGCGTGGATGCTATTCTAGATATTTCAGAAAGTATCTCTAATCTAAAACAGTTAATTCAGCTAAAACTTTAAGTAGAACTTCAAGAAATTTTAGTAAACGACCCATAAATGGAAAAGTATGATTTAGATTGTACTATATCTCAAATAAATAAAAAAATAACATAATTACCTAAACTAACACAATTATATATTCACCTTGGAAATCATCTTATCAATAAATCTAAATTATTTTCTTTTAGAAAAAGTAAAAGATTGGTATTGTATTCTTGATTCATTCATTGATTACTCTATATAAATATATTAATTAATTATTCTCTTAGTTTAAAATTAAAATTCTAAATATTTTTATATTAAACAAACCAATCAATCTTTAACCCTAAAGAAAGAAATTAATTTTTATGTGAGTATTTTAAATAATTAAAAATATTTTTCATATTTAAAAGAATGGTATTTATTTACTTATCATTTTAGTTAGTCATCATTCATTTTATTTATGTTTTCCTAAATGTGCTAATTTATTTATTTTTCAAATAAGTCTTATTATTGTTCTTGCTATTATCATTAATTCTTAGTTATGATTGTAAATTATTTTATTCAACTAATTGAGAGAACAATTATTAATGAAAAAAGAATCAAAATAAATAAATAATAAATAAGCTTAAATAAAAGGTGTATGTATGCATTATTTTTATATTAAACAAACCAATAAATCTTTAAACTTAAAGAAATTAATTTTTATGTGAGTATTTTAAATAATTAAAAATATTTTTCATATTTAAAATATATTTAAAAGAATGGTATTTATTTATTTATTTATCATTTTAATTAGTAATCATTCATTTTATTTATGATATCCTAAATGTGCTAATTTATTTATTTTTCAAATAAGTCTTATTGTTGTTCTTGCTATTATCATTAATTCTTAGTTATGATTGTAAATTATTTTATTCAACTAATTGAGAACAATTATTGATGAAAAAAGAATAAAAATAAATAAACAATAAATAAGCTTAAAAAAAAGGTGTATGTATGCATGTATTTAAATAAAAAGGAATTAAAAATATTTCGTTAAATAAGCAATTAAACGCATTTTTAATTTGAGTTACTTATTAATATATAGACATTCAATTTTTATATTATATAATTATGTTTTATGTATGTATGTTTTATTTAACTTAGTTAGCTCTATTTCATTGTTTATTGATTGATTCATTTTTACAATGATTGTTTAATCTCTCACTTTCTCCAGCTGGTGGTATTGCTGCTCTCCTTTTTATCGTTGTTCTTGTTATCCTTATTGTTATTGTTCATGTTGTTGGAGTTCATATTACGTTAGAAGCCACCAGATTGGTTACTAGCATTGGGGTTTCCTGTTTAAGCAGGCTTAGAGTAAGCAGGCTTGTTATTAGGGTAGGTGTTAGATTAGGTACTGCCACCAATATTTCTCTTCATGAAGCCGCCATCATTAGGATTGCCAGATTATTAATTGTTTTGAGATGAGGAAGGAGCATTACTTTTGTTGCCTGTGAATCTGAAGGGAGCTGATGTTTATTCTGCAGGCTTGGTAGTGGCCTAGACTTTAGTTGTTCTCCAAGCATTGTCTTCCTTTTCTGTTGTTTAGATAGGAGCAGTGTTTCTGCTAATACCCTTGTCTTCAATTTTAGTAGTAGTAAGGGTGGTAGTACCAGGACCACGAGAGATGGTGTTAGAAGTTTCCTTCTTTTCAGGACGAGTAATTTCAACCATTCTCCATTGATCATCTTTGGGCTTATCAGAGAGTTTAGGAGCTTTAATTAACAAAAAATATAAGAAATTCATTAACAATTAATTAATAAATAAAAAAGTAAAAGGCTTAAAAAATGTATTTTTCATTAAAAAATATAGCTTACCATCATCGAAAGAAGGAGGAACAAGGTCTTTTTCCTTTTCAACGATTCTCCAACCTGCATTACTGCTTGTTTTTTCTGTTTTTTCTTATTGTTCTTTCTACATCTTTTCCTTTTCTTCTTGTAACTTTCTTTCTTCTTCTTCCTGTTTTGTAAAATGAATAGATAGATAGATTAATTTATTGTTGATTGCTAATTTGTGATTTACTTTCTTTTGCTTTTCTTCAATGTAAGCGACCTTAGCATTTTCTAAAATTTTTTTCTTAAATTCTTTTTCAACTTGGGTCTTGAATTGTTAAATCTTGGTTTCGTATTCAACCTTTCTTTGTTGCATGATAGATTAGAAGAATTTTTCCTTTTTATTAAAAAAATAATTATTTTAAGTGTTATTTAGAAAATATTTCAATTTATTGAAGATTTAAAATTAAGGTTGAATTAATTACCTTGAATTATCTTGCAGCTTCCAAAGTTTTCTTTTGAGCTAAATCTTGTTCGAACTTAACACGAGCATTATCGATGTGTTGTTGGAGATTTTCTTCCTTTTCAGCTTTTTCGATAATCTTTTTAATTCTATCAGATTCGATCTTACGGGTTTCTCTTTCAATGTAGTCAGTCTTGGTGAAACCCTTTTTATATTTATTTTCTTGGTTATCCTTTATTTTATCTTGGACATCCTTTTAGAGTTCTTATAAAGTTTGGAGACTTATGGGTCTGAGATCTTCTTCAGTCATGTTTTCTATTTTAATACCTTCGATCTTGGCAATTTGAGGACCCTTGATCTTGATGATATCAGCACGGAGTTGCATCTTGATCTTTAATTCATTCAATTCGTGTTGTTCACGGAGCTTCTTTTGTTCAATCTTTAGATTGTATTCGTTGATTTTACGTTATCTCTCGTTTTCTTCGTAAAGTTGGTCTTCGTATTCTCTCTTGACCTTTTCTTAGTTGAGAGACTTTTCAGTCTTAATCTTGTAATCACGGATTTCCTTATTACGGACACTGAGGACTTAAGTAGAGCTTTCCATATACTTTTTGGCATTTGAGTTGAGTTCAGCTTGTCTTTTGGTATCGTGGGCTTGCTATTCGAGGACAATGTTAGAAGAAATCAACTTGGCAGCTTGAGCAAGATTGATGATATTAGATGAAGCATTAACGTAATCATTTTTAGCTTTAGTAGGATTGAAGATGATGACTTTCTTTGATTAATCGATTCTGCAGTTAATTTAGCTGGAAGAGCTGGCATTGATTAAACAAGTATCGCAGGTAGCAGTAGCAGAGAAGCTAAGGAATTTGTAGAGATTTTCAATATTCAAAGTTTTGTAAACCTTAGAAATGCTATTTAAAACTCTATTGATGAGATTTTCTTCAATAGGCTTGACATAATCGGAATAAGCACTTTCACGGAGGTAAGCGAAGATGGGTTCAACCTTCTTAGAAATGTTGAAAATGTTGATTTCGTTGATGGTAACATTGAAAAGAGCATTGATTTATTCATTGGCAAATTCGTTGAGGTTCATTCTCAAAACCATGTTGATGATTTCTTCTCTTCTAGGAATAAGCTTGCTGGTACCCTTTTGTAATTGAGCAATCTTCATACGAGAGTCTTCATTTTGAGAATTTTCAAGAGAGCTGGAGGGAATAGATAAAACACTGAGTAAGATCTAGTTGGTGAGCTTTTGCTTTTCTTCATCAGTAATGTTGGGGAGATTCTTGTGGATGAAGTAGTGGTTGTAGAGGAAGTAGGTGTGATAGCAATAGTACTTAGAATTCCAGAAAATTTTGCTCAAATAGAGGTAATATTGAGAGAGCATATGTGACTTGATAGGAGCAATAACCTTACGTAAGTTCAAGAGAATACTGATATCTTCGAGTTGAGTGAAAGCATGAGAGTAGTAACCCATTTGAAGAGAGTAATTAGCACAATCTAATCTGACTTTAATCATGTAATCACGAGTGTCGCTGGTGAAAATATTAATATGGTTGGGGTTTTTGTTGAAATCAACATCTCTCTTTAAGATTTGTTCCAAGAAGTTGTGTTAGTTTTCAAGGAATCTCTTGAATTCACGAGTACGGTTGTACTTCTAACAGAATTCCAAAACCTTTTCAACGGTACTGGTGTAAACTTCTTCGAGTCTCTTGTGGAACTTAGAGTTTTCAATGATATATTTGTAGGTTTCCATGATTTATCTCAAGACCTTCTTGATTTGGATTTCCTTCTTCTTTTGGCTGATTGTTAAATAGCTGATTAACAAATCGTGTTCGATTTCTTCAGATTCGATATCGCCACAAGCTTTGACCTTTTTTGTAATTAAAACTAAATTAATCTCTGCAGCTTGAATAAACTTTTCTTAGGATAATAATCACGATTTTAAACTTTCATTTATTATGATATTGTTGGTAAATTCGCAGTTAATCATTTAAAATATTGCTTTTTGAGTAGAATTTTTGCATTAATTTTTATCATCTAAGAAATTAAATTTTTTTATTTTGCAAATTTAAATTATTTTTATCTTTGAGATAGCTATTGCAGCACAGCATAATAACTAATTTGATTATCAGCATTTTTTAAAGCTAACTTGCTTTGTTTATTTCGCTTTAATTCTAATGACATTTCACTTTCTTCTTAATGGAAAAATGTAAAATTTGAATATCTTATTTGTATTAATTAAAGATAAATATACTCTTTGCCAAAAGTATATCTATTTTTTATTTATTTATTTTTGATTAAACAACCAAACAATTCATCCTAAGAAAATCTCTCAAAAAACAAGTAGGGAGGTAGAAAGAAAGAAATTAATCAAATGCAAATTTTTACATCATCGATATGGAATTATTAAATCTTAGAGTTGAATAAGACTTCTAAGCTGCTACGAATTTGAACTAAAACACTTTCCAAAGAAGAGGAATAAGTAGCTTGAGTAAAGAACTTATATTGTTTTAAAGCTTCTTCAATGCAATCAGTCTCATCAACAGAAACGCAGACCTTGACGTAGAGGATCTATTTTCATTTAAATTTATTTTATTATTTTGTTCAAAGAATTCGCTTAAATTTGCTAACTAAAGCTAATGCTTAATTTTTAATGAATAAATAAATAAATCCTTACGAAAATCTTTTCTAAGTTGATTGTCCAAGTTATTTTACGCTTTTGGCATAAGTAATCATGCATAATTCTTTGAATGTTAGTGTCCATACCTTCATTTTGGATTCTTTCTATAATTCATTATTAAATAGAATAATAGCATCAAATAGTCTTTTTTTATATTTAAATTACCTTCCATAATTTTCAAGAATTACTCATGCTTGATGTATAATATGTTGTTAGTAGCCATGATTGAATTATGATCTATCTATCTTTTTTATTAACTTTTTAGCTTTTTCTTTTTCTTTTATTTTAATTAATAATAATCAAAAGATTTTATCTATATAAATTGACTTATAAAAAAAGTGTCTTAAATCTTTAAAATTTCTTTTAAAAATTAATTAAGTTTTCAATACAATTAATTGTTTGCAAGGAATCTCTTTCTCTCTCTTTATTATATATTAATAATATAAGTTTTAATAGTTAAAGTGAAATTACTAAATTAATTATCCCAAAGATTAATAAATAACCTAACTCAAACATACAATAGAAAGTTTCTTGATTTTATATGTATTAGTCTATATTAATGAATATACTTCTATTCATATTTTTAAACATAAAACATTTTTTTCAAAATAATTTTAAGACTTAGATAGCAAATTTAAGTATTGATATTTCATTATTAAAACTAAGAAATTATTAAATACTTTAATTTCATTTTAAAATGAATTATTTATCAATCAATCAAACATAATATTAATATTTCTATTAATTTAAAAAAAAAAAAAATTATTGTACAAGAATCAATGAATACATTTTTATAATTTTTACAATATATAATGCAAAAAGAATAGTTTTATATGCAATTTAAATTAAAAAGAAAGGGTTTGTATAATAAATTAAATTTTCTTAATTAAAGTTTTTGAGCAAATTTATTAAATTTAAAATTTATAATTATCAAAGGTATATTTTATATAAAAAATGAAATATATTAGAATTAATAAAATATTTTTAAATTTAAAAATAAATACAAAAAAATATTTGAATTATATAAAACAAACAATTTAAAGAAATTTGCATGATTTGTAATCAAAAACTAAAATTTTTCATTATAATTGAATTTCAAAGGATTTGATAAGAAACTAACTTAGGAGCTTTAAAAAAATGTAAAGATTTAGTTATTCTTTATTTGAAGAGAACTGTTTGTAAATGGTTAAAAAAACTTCTGAAATCCTTGTATCTATACACTTTATATTGATTTCCTGGATCTGTTAGTCGGATTTTAATTTTTTATTTGTTTATAGCATCACCACCTTTTAAATTTAGCTCTAAATTCTATAGATTTAAGCATTTGCTTATGGATTTTGTAAAGCTTAAAGGTAGGGTCTTCTAAACGTCAGCAGGGAATAGCAATTTCAAATTTTATAAGTTTGCTAAATTAGGTAAAATATCAAAAAGCTGTTTCTATGAGTTTTCATCGAAGTTAAAAGAAACAACTTAAAGCTACAAATCAAAAATTTAGACACAGTTTTATAAAATTTTTGGTAAGTAGAAATGTGTAAAATCCTATACTAAATCAACTGAAAGATTCAATTTTTTGAGTAATTTTAAATGAGATAAACTATTTTAAAATTCTTAAGCTAGTTTTTCATTTTATTAATTATTCTTAAAAGATATTTGCAGATCTTCCAATTAATTCTACTTACTAATTGATTAATAATACTGCATATAATCTGATTCTGTCAAATTATGTAAATTAAGATTCAACTTTCTAAGATTTGGATAGGAATTTAATAAATTAAAACCAAATTATAAGCTTTGTGTTTGACATTCCTATAAATCTTCATCAAAATTTTCATGTAAGACTAGTTTCTTTAGGTTAGAGTTTTAAATTTGCTCTTCTTCCAATTCCATATCACCTTTAGTTAGTGTATTTTATATAGTGCTACGGTCTACCATTATACTCAATTCTTCTAAATTTAACAGTTTAGAAGGAATTATTTTAAGAATATGAGAATCAGATATGTTCAATTAATCTCCGTTGATTTTGAGTTTTAATGACTTCAATTGTTCTATTTCAGATACCTATTTTATAAGTTTCTCTAAATCTGCTGATCCGATAGGAGTTTTTTCTAGTGAAATAGTTAACTTATGAAGTTTACTGCATTTTCTTAAATTTTTAAGAGAGTCTAAATAAAATGATGAACAAGTATGCCAAGAAATGATCAATTATAACTCTTAAAGATTAACTAAGCTAGATATTTCTTGGTTTAAGGTTTCTGCTTCTTCCTAATTCAAGTCATTCTTCTTAAAGTCTAATAAAAGCTTCTATATGCGCTCCTTATCTGTTTGCTGAAGGATACTCAAAACATTCTATTAAGATCCATTAGAATACCTATTTTTTATATGAAGTGATTCAAATTAAGTATTCTTTAATATGATATCAGTGAAAAGGTTGATTTAATTCTTTGCAATAGAAACTGAAGATTTTTTGAAAGATATTGTAATCTATTTGTTAGACTAGAATTTTTAAGCTTCATTTTCAAGACTCTTCAGTTGAAGTTCACTTAAAGATTCAATTTTGAGGTGTATCAGTTTATCCTCAACTGTATCTACTTCATCAATATTAGAACTAAAATATTATTCTGTCATTTTTCTTTTTTTTTTTAGATTTATTTTAATTATTTTTTAGAAAGTTTAAAAAATATCTTTTTATAAGTCTGTTTATATGTTTATCTGACTTTCTGAAGATTGGCAACATAAGATATTTCTGATATAATTTCTTTTATTATCAAAAAATTAGATTGAGAATCTAATTTCTTTTACTTAAAAATATAAACAAATTAGAAAACAAACAAATTTTCTTTTACTCAATATTTCTTTTAATTTTTTAAAGCATATCTCAAATAATTAAATTGAATAAAGGATAGATAGATAATTTTTACTAAAATGATATTTAACTATCTATCATAACTTCTCAAGTATTTAGTTGCCTCTATTTACTAAAAATTTAGATAAAAATGTAGTTAAAAATAAATAAAATCTAAAATTAAGCCAATTTTCAATTTCCCTTTTACCAAAAAAAAATACGGTATTTAAAATATTAATTAAATTAATTTAATTTTAAATAAATAAATATTAAAAATTAACGATGAATAAATAAAAAAATGAAGAATATGCTTTTATTTTAAATTACTCAAAAAAATTTTACTTAATTTATTTTTGTTCTTGTTTTAAAATTAGATTCAACCAAAATAAAGATTTTATATAAATGTCAATAGTTAATTTTTTAACATTCTATAGAAATAACTAATTATCAAACAATTTATATTCTATTATTTACAAGATATTTGTTATACTGAGTGCTTATATAGAATATTAATCATCTTATACAAACTAAAATATTTCTATTAGACTGATTATGATTTGTAGAATGCTAATTTATCTTTCTATTTTTATAAATAAATTCTAAAATTTATTTTTCTGAAAAATAAATTGAAATTTATTGATTTTTGTTTGTAATTATTAATTAAAGTTATAAGATAAAAAATAAAGCTTTCAACAATTTTATATGTATTATTGATGGATGGATAGTATAAAATAAAAAGTGGAAAGTAAAGATTTAACTAAATTTTTAAAAATTAATTTTTGGTCTTTAAGTAGATTTTGAAGAATAATTAATTTTATTTACTCCTGATTAAATAATTAGTAAATCTAAAATTTTGAATACTTCCTTATATTTTTATGCTTTTTAGTTGATCATTAAAGCGATTAGCATAAACATAAAGTAATAAATATAAAACTAAATAAATAAATAAATCATATAAGAATTAAATTGACTAATCTCTTCAATTTTATAAGTTTGTACTTTATTTAAAAATTAAAACCAAATATGGATTTTGGTCCAACGATTAGAGTGTTAATATTTTAATCTGAATATTTAAGCTGAGAGTAAACTAAATACTAGTCTTAGGTATTTAATTATAAAAAAACAGGTATTTCCAAGCAGCATAAGTTTGGCTTGCTTTTTAAGTCAAAATAGTCCTAGTCATTATTAAGCATTTTTCTTACTTATTTACATAAATATATATCAAACTTAAGATGTGTTAACTATTTTTGGCTGTTAGCTATTAAATTAGTTAATTTATTAAGTTCACTGCAAAAACAATATAAATGATCATTAAAGCCAATGATTTCTTATAGAATAATATGCATATAACTTTCATAAATTAATTCTATAAAATCTGTTGTTTTTCTTAAATCAAAACCATCTTTATTTTAATAGCATGAGCAATATACTATTGAAGTTTAATTTATAATAACAGGTTTAGCTGTTAAAGAATATTATCCTTTAAAAAGATATAAACGATATATGTATTCAAGGGTTAGATTTTTAGCTTTTGATATTATTTATTCGCTCAAATCTTTAAACCTATCTAATAATATTTTATCAATAAAATTATTTAACATATTTTCATAATAATCTTTATTGCTTAAAGATGAAATATTAAAATTAACTTAGTTTTAGTTTTAATATGCATTAGAAGAATAGCCAGATAAATAATTAGCAAAATCAATTTTTATCGATTTTTAAAAAGTTAAGGGTAAATTACTTAGATCAACAAAACTAAAGCAAGAAAATTTTTATAATTAGCTGCACATTTATCTAAAATTAAAGTTTTGGTAGTCAGAGGTCAGCTAAAATTTAAAATAAGGTAAAGTATTATTATTACTTAAAAGTATTTTGTAATATGATTCATTTTTCATTTTACTTATTTAAAGCAAATTAGTATAAAAAGAAATTAGTTAATTTTAAATAATTTCAATTTTTGATTTCTAACCCTATTTAAAAGAAGAAATGAATTCACAAATGATCTTTTAATGAGCTTAAAATTTGTTTTAAATACTTAGCCTTGATTGTTAATCATTTAGATTAATTAACAAATCCTGAAATTATCTTTCAAAAAAATTTTAAAATATTGATGAGCTTTGCTTTTACGGGTTGCTAGAATAAGGAATAATTACTATTTAAAAATCTTAGTTTATGAAAATATCTTCAACTAATATCTTTAAATTAAAAAAGCAAGGAGCTAATTTTATCAATTTTTAAATTAAATTAATTAACTTATTAAAGAAAGTGTCTTAAATGCTGCTAAAAATAACTTATTATAATTAATCATTTATTTATACACCTAAACTTGAGTATTATTTATTGACTTCTTCAAAAAATTAATTTTTAGATTGAATTAAAGGAAATAATCCATTTCGCTGACTCAAATCTACATATTCTACAAAGAAATCCCCTTCACAAGTAGAAAATTCTTAGAAATGATCAAGAACTTTAATGTTAAGCTGCTTCAATTACTATATCAAAGCATTTTTTTCTTACAATTTTTCTTAAAACAATTCTTTTTAGTTTATTTTTTGAATGTTAAACTAAATCGATTTCGTCAAATTAGTTCCTTCCAGATGAAGGACCGCTGAGTCCTTACCTGGCTGAAAACTAAAAATAGCAAATTCATCTAATTGAGTTCTATCTAAAATATTTTTAGTAATTTCTTCAAAGTTTCCTTGCTCTTCTTATATTATGTTTTTGATAACTTAAGATAGACTTTCTTTTTTAATTATAGCTTTAAACGTATTGTCTAGGTTACCAACATATTAAATGACAAACTTTTTCTTTGGTAACTGTTCTTATAATTATAAAAATATTGATGGATTTTAATACATAAAAGGCTCAACTGTATTAAGTTTAATTTTTTTTGTACCGTCTTATTGATACTACAAAACGAAGTACAGCAACTTAATCTTATCTATCGAAATAGAATTATAATTTTTATTATTCATTTACAAAGCTTATTTACAATATTAGGACGCCTTACATAAATAGTGATCTAACAATTACTCTGATTAGTTTTAAAACTCAAAATAAACTTCATGGATGCTAAAATCAAAGTACTCATATTCAATAGCATAAAAAAAATTATCTTCATCTAAATAATAAGAATCATGCACTTATAAAAGCCAATCAGTTTTAATTAGGTATTTAGATTACTTTGAGTAAAATATAATAGTATCCATATATTATTTCAATAAATCTGTAGAAAAAATCTCAATTACTTTTTAGCAATTATCCTTTTTGTCAAAAACTTTAAGCTGCAAACAAGCTAAATTTTTATTATTTGTGAAAGGATCATAAAGAAGGGACCTTTAATTGATTTAATTGCTAATAATTTCAATATTAGGTCTATTTTTTTCCAAAGAATCTAGTATTACCTTAGCATCTAATTTACTATACAACCAGTTAGAATCATAAACTTTTTACAAAATTTGCTATCTCATAATTAGGAAGTTAAATAAATAATTCTTATTTTTAGTTAAATATTTAAATAATTCTTGTTTTTGTTTTATATTTTATTTCTTACTTGAGAAATCCAATTAGAATTTAAATCAATTTATGTAGTTATTGTAGACTCATAATATTTGAAAACAAATAAAAAAACAAGTTTTAATTTTGTGAAAGCAAATCATTGTAGACATACAATATTCTTAGTAATAGATTTGATAGAGACATTAATTATTTTAAACACAAATTAATTAATATAGACACTTTTTATTTTTATTGCTTAATAAATATAATTAAATTATATTTTTAAAGAAGATAAGCATCTTTTTTTTATTAAATATAACAAATTAAATTGAAAATGAAATAAATGAGCTTATTTTAGAACAATCAATTAATTAAATTTCAAATACATTTTTATTTTAATCAAATATTTATTTTTTGTATTCTGTAAGAAATCTTTTATTTAAATTCAATTACTCATTAAAAATCAAACCTTTAAAAAATATAAAAATTAGCTTATTCTATTTTATTGTAATATTTTAAAAATCAATTTCTCATTTCTTACTAGAAATATCAGATTGAAGAATAAATAAATAATCAGTTTTAATTTACATCATTTGTGTGTAATTAAATTTATACAATATATAGACTATAACTCATAATACTTTTGATAGAGACATTAGCTATTTTACTAACAAATTAATTCATGCTTAAATTATAAGTGTCAAATTAATATAATTTAATTATTTATTTATTAAAGGAGACAAGCAGATTTTAATTAAATATTACAAATAAAAATCAAATAAATAAAAAGTAAAATTTAATTAAGACATTTTTTAATTAAGTAAAATACAAATTTATTGTTATTCTAATTAAAATATTTTAATTTTTTTTGTATTTTTTAATATTTTTATTATTCAAATAAATAAATTAATTAATAAATTGTAGTTATTTATTTTTTATAATAAATGTCAGATAAAATATATTTTAATAAAATAAAAGGAACATCATTATCAAATATTAATAATAAAAATTTAATAAATATATTATCTAAGCATACAGTATATCTAGCTAGGTTATTTATTTTGGAACTCAAGAAACATTTTTATAAAAATTAAAGAAACTTTTTTCAAAATAATAAAAAATAAGTATAAATGTAATTAAATACAATTAATATGTAAAATATTTAATAATTTAATAATCAATTAATATTTTTTTGTTATTTAGCAAAACCTGCTAGGAGTACTTACTAAGTGTTGAAATTATACGAAAATAAATTCTTGCTATTCACCTTTTGTATTGTAATCTTTTTAAATTAATTTAATTTTTAAAAAATAAATAAAAGTTTATATTTATAAAAAATAAATTTATTTACTTTTTGAAGATTGTTTTCTGCTTAATTGAGTTATTTTTTTTAGTTTTTTTATTTTTTCTTGGTTTTTTAAAGATTTATTTAAGCTTTTTTAATTCTGTAATAGACCATTTTCCATTTCATGTATGCTGTTAAAGAGACTTTATCAAAATTTATCAATTTCTTCAGCTTTGAAGGAATAACTTTTGATAGACATTTTTTTACTATCATTATATTTTTTGACCTAGAATTGCTCAACATAATTCCTATTACAATTATCAAATAGCAAAAAAAGAAGAAATAATCTACAATAATTTAAGCAATCTCTACAAAAACTTGAGTTTATGGATTTTAAGATTGAATCAACTATAGATATATCTTCAAGAAAATAAGAGAATAAGCTGCTACTTCACATTTTTATATGCTAATTGAAATAAAAGGACTATTTAACTTTACTATTTTAATATAGTAGATTAATAGTGCACTTATTGTTAGTACGCAAACATAATGGTTATTCTTATTTAATAGTGTATATACATAAATGATAGAAATTTTTAGATAAATTCTAACAAACTCCCAATAGTAATATTTAGGTTTTAGTTCTCCATAGTAATATCCGTATTTATACTTAATTATGCATTAATCTAGTTTTTTTTTGTTTTAATTAATCAATCTAAGAAATACCAAAGGAAATAAAGTCCAAAAAACTAACACCATTACAGAAAAAGGATATAAATATTTAACTATACTAGAGTCGTAGCAATCAAATGAAAGGTCAATCGGGTTGTAAAGTTAATTTCCTACTTATTTACAGGTTAGAGTCTTAGTAAAATATGATATCTAGTTCACTTAGAAAAAGATAAATATAATGTGAAAAATTAAAAAAATATGATATCCTCTTAATTTCTGTTTTGAAATGTCTTAATAAAACATAAGTGTAATAGGAATCAAAATAAAAACTGCCATAGGAACCAAAAATTGAATTTAAGTATAAAATAATATTTTTCCCATATCTCTAATTATGTTTTCACTGATCAGACAGTCTGTTCCTAAAGAAATTTGAACACCACCTGACCCAATTATGTCATTAAACAAGTTAAAGTTGATAGAAATAATTTTTGGTTAAGGAATTAAAAGAGCAGATAATTAATAATAGGTCAAAATAATTTTAATATAGAACCCAGAATAATCCTGTATGCTATTGCTGCTAATAGGCATAATCTTCAAGATTCTCAAATAATAACATGTTTGTGTATATTTAAACTTTTAAATGAAAACTCCTAAAACATACAAGAAGTAAGCCTCTAAAATTATTATTTTTAAAATGATAAAACCCCATTATTTTATCTACGATCCACATTTCTAGCAAAAGCCCTTAGAAAGAGATTCTGAATATCGGGATCCTTTCCAAGCTTCACCTAAAATATCGCATTACTAGCAAGCAGGACCTAAATAACCAGTTATGCAATAGTTAATACTAGAAGGATTTTCTGCTTAGCATGAATTTATAATAGGATCACACTCTATTATTTCATCTGTATAATTATTTTGCCTCCAAAATCCATTTTTCAATTTTATTATATTTCCCTTGCACGTAACAGCAGATTCAGGGCAGTTAATGCATCTATTTGTATCTTTCTTTTCTTCTATATATTGTTGATAAAGTATCTGTGGATCATTTAGCTGATAAGTACCTTCCAAGCACTAATTGCATTAATAAACATTTAGATTAATTTATTAAATAACCTCCCCTTTTATACAGTTTCTGAATTATACTGATAAGAGAATTGGATTTATTGTAAGAGAGTTTGTTTGAATTGTTGAGTTTATATAAAAGTATTAAACTTTATTGAGATTACCAAGAATTTTCAAATCATTCATCATAAAAGATTAACTTTTAGAGTCATATTGATAATAATTGATAATATTCTATCCAAACATTTAGGTTTCACTAGAATTTAGCTAATAAAATGATATTTAAATATTATTTATCTCCTAACTAATATCTTTTGGATATAAACCTTGTTCTAGCTTATCTTTTGAGAAGCTCAGATATCTATTTTATTCATCTACAATATACATTTTAAAGTTAATTAAGCCTCCACTTCTGAATTATCTCATTTCAGCATATCTTGAGAAGTCATTTTAAAACTTTTTAGGTACATTACTTTAATCTTTGTAAAATGTGAATAATTCCTCATTGGTATAATCATTGTTTTGAATAATTATGTTTTAAAGATAAGATGTACTATCATCACCATATATCTCTGCTACATTATCGAATATATTTTTAGAAAATGGAAAGTTTTAAGGTAATAAAATCCTATTTTAATCAGTCTAAATTATTCTTAATCCTCCTCCAATCAATGCTCTATTATTTTTAATTATTGTCTGAGAGTCAAATAAAACTAAGCAATTAGCAATATTTTCAAGATACAAAGCACCTCCGCTGCTTTTTGCAGTATTTTATTAGAATTGAGATTTTTTAAATTCTATCTTTTACCTAATTGATTAAAAATGAATAGCACCTCCATTTTATGCTGTGTTAAATTTAAAATAACTTTTTTCGATAATAACTTATCTGGATTTAATTAATAAAAGTGAACCTTCATTTTCAATATGAGTAAAATTATTAATTTAAATTTTAGAATTTTAAATAAACATGATTTATTATTATAAAAATTTATTTTGCTCAACTTAAAAATTCTTTAGTACTAAAATATCATCATTTAATTCTATATTTTGGTTTTAAGATGAATATTAGTTTGTGGAAAAAATTAGAACTAATTAATTATTAAGTTAAAATGTGCATTTATTCAGAGTTATTATATTGCAACCTAAGAATGTAAACACTCCTGAAGTTTAATCAATTTATAGTGATTGAATATTGTTTTTTACTATTAAATTTTCGAGGGTTAGATTTTATATTTGTGAAAGACTCATCAAACTGTTCAAGTTATTGTTTTATATCATAGTAACCCCATTTATTACAACTGTTTTTATTAATTCAAATTAAAATAATGGTATCTGAGACTTCTGATAAAAATTATTGTATGATATTTCCAGGTTATAAATAAATATTTCTGATATATTTTAAAAAAAGAACAAAGAATTTTGCTGATTGTAGTTTGAGCATTTTTTAAGGTTGAGCTAAGATATTTTAATGTTTTAAAAAACTACCTTTTGAATATCAGATATAAATATTTGATTAGTACCAAAACACTCAAAGTCTATAGCCATATTTTAAAAAATAACTTACTAAGTTTTTTTGTTTTAGGTAATGTTGATAAATAAATTTGTACTATTTTAGAATGTTAAACTAAAATTAGTAAATTGTAAAGTAGATTAGCTTAGATTTTAAAAGGTAGTATTTTAAAGAGCTATAAAATTATTTTAGATATCATAAGGTGCCATGACTTGTTGACTATTTGATATTGAGGATGTTTATAAAAATAAATTCTATATATTATCACTTGGTATTTGCAAGTAGAAGTAGATAAACTAATTTTCTTAATTAACTAAAGAAACTCCATTTTTTGTCTAAATTTCCTTTTATTTAGGAGCAACATATGTTTATTCTTCTATAATATTTTAATATTCTTTATTTGAACTAAAAAAAAAGCATTCTGATACAGTTTCTGATTTGTAAATATCTAAATTGTATTTATTTTCAAAAACTCCATCTTTATGTAATCCTAATATGCTAAGTACATTTTTCTGAGAATCGATTGAATAATTTAATAATCGAGAGTGTTAATAACTAATCTAAGCTATCATATTGAACTTATCTCCATTAATGACAAAGAGTTCGAATCTATCTATTAAAAATATTGCAAAGGTGTTATTATTAAACAGCTTGAAATTCAAAATACTATCTTAAATGAAATCTTTTTTAATTGATGCAACAAATTCAATTTTTGTATTTAGTTAATACAAATTAATTTAAAAAATGCACTAAATAATTAGGAAATTTTATTCTATTCTCAAGTTAGATTGCATTTTAGGTAAAGATAAATTTCGCTCTTATTCATTTTTTGAGTAATTCCAAATATATGCTTTTTTCTACCCATTAAAGCAAAATATATATCTTTGATAATTTTGATCAATCAAGAATTTTGATAAGGTAATGCTAGGATCTTCATCAACCAGACTTCTTAAGTCTATTTATTAAATAACTTATTATTTCAACACATCGATTTAAAGAAGAAGAGCACCATTTGAAACAACATAAGCTAACAATTTACTATCAGAGATTTCAATCAATTAAATGACAATAATTGAAATATTAAGAGAAACCTCTTTTGTTGTGTCATATAAAAAATAATTTTAGCTTGTTAAATTATATTAAAGCACCTAACCATCACTAAATCCTACCATGATCAAATCTTGTTTCTTATTTATATTAAATTAAGTTACTGTTTGAGTCAAGTTAAATTAAATCGTTTTCATGATAACACCTGCTTTTAAATCTAAATGCAATATTTTTTAATCACTAGTAATTACAATATTATCTATTATGAACTGTTAGAATTGGATATTGTCTAGCTAATAAATATCAGGGTCTGAATTACTATTTTTGCAAGATTGATACTATTAATAAAATAAAATTGAATTTTCTAAACCTAATATTAAAACATCATCACTTTAATTGTATTTTATATCTAAGATTCTTGAACTCATTAATATGGATAACTCAAATTTTATTTTCTACTAAGAATATCTAAATATAAGGCTGTCTTAACTTAAAATCAAATAATCTGTCTGTTAGTTATCTCTTTATATTTAAGTATACAAAGTATACGGCTCATTTAATTATGGGTCACGTTCTATTCCTAATTAATTAAGATCTTATTTGTATATAAAACCATCATAATTAAAATAAATATCATTTGATAAACTATCATAGTGAATGATACTAAAAACCAAACCGCTCTAAAAATCTTAGATAACATTAATGTAAGTTTGAAAAGGAAGTTTTTTGCTTAAAGAAGAAAGATATAATGTACCCATTTAGTCTAATAATATCACATAATTGCTTAAATTTTCATAAAACTTAAAAGAAGAAATATAATTTTAATAATTTTCATTTTAGTTAACTTATATATCAAAAATTTACCTTTAAGTAGAAATTTCATATACTAAAATTGACTTGTCATATGGTTAATAAGTAAACAAATAATTTAAGTAATCAATATAATAAAATTATTATCTCAAAACAAAAGAATCCGTTTTTTCAAACTAATACTCATTTAAAGCTAATGTATTCTTGTCAATTATAATTAAACCTAATTTTTTTTAAATACATAATGAATATTAATAATTTTTAACTAAAATAAAAAAAATTATCTTAGAAGTGAAAATTTGAAATATCATTAAATCCTCATTTATGAAATAGAGGATAAAGATTTTTGATTTCTTGAAAGTTCTCTTTAATTTATTTAATTTTATAAAAAGCAATTTTTAAAGCTATTTATTAAAATATAAGAAATCTTTTTTGAAGTTTATTAAAAAATTATGTTTGCTTGAATCTCAGTTCGCAAATTAGTAGATTTTATTTAGATTTTAAAATCATAAATTTTTAATATAAATATCTCGAAAATAATTTTTGACTAATATCCTATATTTTAAAATACAATTATTTTTTTATTCTTAGAAAATTTTATGTTTTCTGGTAAAACTGTTTTAAGATTTTAGATTTATTTTATCGACAATAATTTTTAGATTTTATATTCATTAAGATAAAAAGCTTTAAAGAAAAATTTACTTTTTTCAGAAATACATACTGCTTTAGATGTAAAAAAAGAGCATTTTTGTTTAATATTATTGACTGTCTCTTTTAAAATTCCATCAGTGGTGTAGATTTTTAAATTCTAATGATCTAAACTATAGATATAAATATGATTATACTGTTCATCAAAAAGAGAAACAGTAAATTAAGAATCTTCAAATTTAACTTTTTTAGAGACTTTAAGCACTTTATCATATACTAAAAGAAATGAGTTATTACCAATAAATAGGCATGAAATTTGATATTTAAATGCAAAGCAATCCTAATAATCACTTTATAATTAATAGTCGTTGAATATACTTTAAACAAAATTGAGTTTAGTATCTAGGATATGAAATAAAATTTAATTGTACATGAATATCAGATTGTCATCTTTACTGTAAAAAATATTCTCTATTCCATACTCCAATTTTTTAATAAATTTTTCATTTGTGGACAGATTAATCAGAGTTATAAAATTATTTTCACTTTCACTTTTACTAAAGCAAATAAGGGATTCATCAAATAAATTCATTTAAACCTAGAAAAGATTTGCATCTGAAGTAAATAAAATTTCTTGTGAACCAGTGTAAATGTCAAAAGATACTAATTTATTATCAGATATAACAAATAATTTTCCAAATTTATCGCTATAAAGCGATTATTCATATACCCGAGATGTAATTTTATAGCGTTTATATTTTTAAACATAAGAGGATAAGACTTTATCAAAATCATCATTGTGATAAGTACTCATTTAAGTAGTGCTTTTTAAGTTCTAAACATATATTGAT
This sequence comes from Tetrahymena thermophila SB210, assembly GCF_000189635.1. Taxonomy (NCBI): domain Eukaryota; phylum Ciliophora; class Oligohymenophorea; order Hymenostomatida; family Tetrahymenidae; genus Tetrahymena; species Tetrahymena thermophila. Next base: position 216,912 of record NW_002476555.1, read on the forward strand.
AAATAACTTTCAGTTTTAAAGAAGTAAAAGCCTGTTTCAATCACTTTTTTATTTTTTAGGTCAAATGCATATTCATACATATTATTAACTTAAATTGAGTAAGCCCAGTAATATGTTTTCTCATATTCGTTTACTATTTTTTAAAATTCTGCAAAACCAAGTTTACTTCTAAATTCTATTAAACTATAGGAACTATCTGAAATGTTAATAAAAAGTACCCCTTATTCCCCTTATAAAGCATACATTTAATTATCATTCACCACTAAATATATATCTGTAACACCTGTAATAATAAGGGATTTCATTTCATATATCAAAGATAAGCTGAAGTCGTAAATTCTAAAATTATTATTATCATCTATGGTTAGTATTTATTCGAAAGTAAAATTGTTGTTTATTTTATCAGTCAAAGAATAAAATTTTTTTATTAATTAGAAATATTATATGTTATTTATTGTATTTAGTTGCTAAATGGTTTAATCTTTTAAATTTATTTGGTATACAGAAACTTTTTCTTCATATTCATTTTATGCCATAATTTTTAAATCTTTGTTCAAGTAGATGTTAATATCGCTACTTATAAAATCAATTTAGCAATTCTCAAACAAATTTTATAAGTTTGAGGATTAAATTATTAAACAGTCCTAAAAAATCATTGCAAACATATCATTATTAGTGGCACATTATTTGTTTTAAACATTAAAAACTTTCAAAATATTTTTTTTATAAATGTCAATTATATATCCTTAATCATCACCAAAAGAAGAAGTATAAACAATTACTTTATCATTGTAAAATTTTTGAATGGATAATCCATAAATAGGACCTATATTTAATTACTTTTATAAAACACACTTGGTCTCTTATGAATAATCATAAAAATTAATACCAAGTTTATTTAATTAAATGGCAATAGGCGGCTAGTAGCTTAAAGCTATGAAACTAATAATTTAATAATCAACAGAAGGAAAGGCAAGATTGAAATTGATAATTAAATTGATTTGAATTAATTATTTTTCATGCTTTATCAAACTATCACTTTTTTTGACTATTTAAATGTAATCATTGTTTCTACCAACCAACTCATAAATAAAATGTTTTTAAGGTGAAATTTAATTTTGGTATTTCACTAAATATAAATAATTAGTTCTATACTTCAAAGCAAATTTTTAGGTTGATTCAATAAATTATTTTTGATTTTAATCCAAGTAAAAAAATGACAAATTTATATTTTAGTCAAGAACAATTATTTGTTTTTCATTACCCCAAAAATCACACACCTCAAAGTCTGTAAAAGAATCTATCTCTTTAATTACATTTGAAGAATTTGTTTTTAGATTAGTGTATATCAATTTATTTTCACTTTAAATTATTAGATATGTGTTCAAATCAGTATCTGAAGTTTAAAAAACTCTACCTTTTTGAATTTCTTATTAGTCATCCATTTATATATAAATAGATTGAAATGAATTATTATTTAAGTTAACTAAATTAACATATTTGTCTTAAACTATAACATAGATTCCAAACTAAAGTATAGACAGTATGTCAAAATAGATATTATTTTACTAAGATTTAAAAGTAAAATGATTTTCAATTTGTAAATTTAAGCTATCGTTGTTATTAGTTACAATTATCTTATACACAATAATACTATTTGAATTCTGTATAAACAACCATTAATCAATAAATTTGATTTTTTGTGCATTAACATTTAATTTGACAGGATTAGATTAAGAAAAAACTTAATTAATATAATCATAGAATATTTAAAATTCATAATCTTATTATGAGTAAATATTATAAATCAGAGCGTAATGATTATTAATTGAAGCAATTCCAGTGAATTAATTAAAAGAAATATTTTTTAGGTATGTTTTTGAATTTTTTGATTCATTTTTAATATCCCAATTTGATATAGAATTATCGCTACCTATGAAAAATATAACACCATTTAGATTGAATGCTTATAATTCTTTTGATTTAAAGGTCTTACTTTTTACTAGATTGAGGTCATTTCTATCATAAACAGAGAGATAATTTTCTTTTTAAACCACATAATAATTATCTTGGTATATAAAGAAGTCTTTTGTTACACTATTATTTTTCATGAATAGCTATGAGGGTTTTTAGATAGAACACTGTAATTTATTTTAGCATAAATTATTTTAATAGTTTTTATAGCTAAAAGGACTGCAGATAGCTACACACTTATTATCTATATTACCATTATCATGTATATTCCTATCATAAAATAAATTGCTTCTACATTTATTATAAACGCATAGATTATTATTTGAATCAAGCTCATAACCCTCTAAACATTTAATGCAGATATTTTAGTTATTGATATTACTACAAATTGAGCATCCTTCTACACATGTATTTTATGCTTTAGTGATCTATTAGATAACTAAAAGCACAATATAACTCTTTATAATTGCTAATTTAATTAACATTTATTTGTTAATATTCCTTTTTTTACTAGAAGTTTTTGATTTTTTACTAATTTGTTTTTTTTTAATTATTTATAGCTCTTCCTGGTTTTAAAACTCCGCTGATTGGATATATGTAATTAGCAGTGTTTGTAAAAATATTAATATATAAAAGACTAAATGGCAGTTTATGTATTTTTTTTCTTTTTTAAATCAGAATTTTCAGATATACATTTAAAAAAATTTGTTCTAGGCGCCCTTATTGAAAACATTATATTTGAAGGCTTTTTATACTATATATTTATATATTAAATACAATTTATGAATTTTATTGAATCTTGCCTTTAGATACTTTTTCATAAATACTTTTATTTATTTTTTTTATTAATTTTTAAATTAAGCATAATCCAGGTATTAAATATAATGCTATCGAGTTCATCATATTTTAATACCTGGATTAGTAAATTTTTAACTGATTTTGTTGAATAATTATAAATAGAACACATATCTACTTTTCTATTTTGCCTTAGCAATTGATAGTATCATCAATATAGTGTGAATTTTTATCCTTTTTATTTTATCTTAATTTCTGTTTTCAAAGAAGAAAAAGTTGATTAAATTTGGTACTAGTACTTTTTTTTAAATGTAATTATTTTAACCTGCTTGGTACCTTTTGCTATTCTCATGTAATAAATTTGTGTGGTAAAAAATTAATAAAATCGAAATTAAAAAATAAGTTAAGCAACTAAAATAAAGATTAAGATTCTTTCAATTAATATTATTTAAAATTAGTTTTAAGGATAAATAAGAAAATTAAGATCAAATGAAAAAGTAAAAAATCTAAGACTTTAAATTAAAGTTAGTTGACAAAGACTAAATAAAGTATACAAAAATCATAATTTTTCAAAACTAATCAATCTTCATTTTAGAAATATTTTTAATTTAATACTTCTTATGCTTGCTTGCTTGAAAGAAATACAAATCCATCTCTAAAAAGTAAATAGATCGTGTTATTTATATAAATTTCTCTCATTTTTTAATCTATTTACTTAAAATTTTAGAAATTATTAATTAATAAAGTTTGATTTTGTTTACTTTCAATCAATATTATTTGCTATTTTTAGTAATAAATACATTCATTTATATTATATTCATAAGTTTGATAATTATTATTCATTTTTAAATATTTGAAAATAATTTTATTGTTGGTTGATAGAAATTTATTTAAAAATTTATTTTTTAAAACAAATAAAATTCTTTTTCAATTATTTTCACTTGATTTTTCAATAAACTAGCCTTTAAGCTTTTTATAACTAATTTTCTAAATTCCACAATAAAACAAATAACTACTTCTAATAATATTTTTTTATCCTTTTATTATATTTTAAATGTTATTGTACTTACTTATTTTAAATATAGTCACTTTAAATAATTTTCAACTGTTTTTATATTTTTTGTATTCTATTTTTAAAAGTTAATAAAAATAAAAAAATGAGTATAATTGTGATTAAATACAATCAATATGTAAAATATTTAATAATCAATTAATATTATTTGTTTATTTAGCAAAACCTGTTATGAGTACTTACTAAGTGTTGAAATTATACGAAAATAAATCCTTGCTATTCACCTTTTGTATTGTAATCTTTTTAATTTAATTTTAAAAAAATAAATAAAAAATTATATTTATAAAAAATAAATTTATTTACTTTTTGAAGATTGTTTTCTGCTTAATTAAGTTGTTTTTTTTATTTTTTTTATTTTTCCTTGGTTTTTTAAAGATTTATTTAACCTTTTTTAATTTTGTAATAGACCATTTTCCATTTCATATATGCAGTTAAAGAGACTTTATCAAAATTTATCAATTTCTTCAGCTTTGAAGGAATAACTTTTGATAGACATTTTTTTACTATCATTATATTTTTTGACCTAGAATTGCTCAGCATAATTCCTATTACAATTATTAAATAGCAAAAAAAGAAGAAATAATCTACAATAATTTAAGCAATCTCTACAAAAATTTGAGTTTATGGATTTTAAGATTGAATCAACTATAGATATATCTTCAAGAAAATAAGAGAATAAGCTGCTACTTCACATTTTTATATGCTAATTGAAATAAAAGGATTATTTTAAGATACTATTTTAATATAGTAGAATAATAGTGCACTAATTGTTAGGACGCTAACGTAGTGGTTATTCTTATTTAATAGTGTATATACATAAATGATAGAAATCTTTAGATAAATTCTAACAAACTCCCAATAGTAATATTTAGGTTTTAGTTCTCCATAGTAATATCCGTATTTATACTTAATTATGCATTAATCTAGTTTTTTTTTGTTTTAACTAATCTATCT